>NC_063190.1:12672217-12754717 GCF_017589495.1 Alosa alosa | reverse complement strand
TCATACATTATTTCTCATCAGTGAAGCATTTATAATATATACTGTAGATGTTCTATAATTAATAAATAATACAACAACCATTTATATCTAAAATAAGTTTCCCATTATAAACCAGATACAACCTATAACTAAATGCTTTGTTCACCATTTGTAAAGTATATATATATATGTTAATTCTCATCAATGAAGCATTTGTACACGTAAGGGATAATGTATGGAACGCCGGCCATTATGGCTCGGAGGGGTCTTGCTTTGCCCTGAAGGGACTTATTTTCCCTTATTTGACCGGCGTTCTATACATTATCCTGCTTATTATTTGGCTACTTGCCAAAACGAAACTCCACATGACATGTCTCTTTACATTTATTTGTTACCGTTTCAGCGTGACTTTGCTGAGAAAGAAATAGCTTGGAACACATGCTGAACTTGAATCAAACATTCTTTAGAACACAGCTGATCAACCGTCTGATTTCACTTTTGAATGAAGTTCCATTGCGACAAGTGACAGGACTACTTGCGGAGTGATATGAAAGACGTAAATCAGAAGCACAAAACCCGTTGCCATTGACAGCAATTAAATATGTTTAGAAATTATTTTTAATACTAAATGATGCAATAATAATTTGTTGATGAAGTAACATTTCCATTATTTGTGTGGTTTATAAAATATGTATCGACACCCTAACTAATCAATAGTGCATGTGTATGTAACAACTGTTAAATAATGAAACTATTACTTCATCAATAAATTATTATTGCATAATTTATTAAGTATTAAAAATAATATATAAACATATTTTTAGATATAGGCTTATTTACTATGAACAAACCATTTAAAACTGTGTGTGCAAATGCTTTATGGATGAGAATTAACATAGGAGTAATACAACGGGGGAAATAAGTATTGAATGCGTCAAATCAGTAAGTAAGTTTTCAGTAAGTATACTTCCAGTGAGGCTATTTGCATGAAATTTTCACCAGACACTAGTATTAACCCTCTAGGCGCCACGGTCGAGTTTACTCGACAAGATGCGGTACTGAATAAAACGGCCGATTTAGTCAAATAGGGTGTCACATTTCGTTCGACCTCCACTCCACTAGATGGCAGACATGTCATACGTCATCCCCGTCCGAAAAAGGTCACGCTTTAAACAAAACTTTCGTGCTACAGCGCATTGAATCAGTGCGTGCAATACCGGAACTAGTGTGCGTGTGAGCCACTTTATCAGAGCGATATTGTCAACGTCAGCGAGTATTTGCATTAGATTATCGTCTAATGGCATTAAAAAAGTTTACCCGAAATTAAGTGTTGGGTCTTCTATTCGCGGACCCTGATTCTGAAGGGGAATATCTGCCTTCAGAAAATGACGGTGATTCGTTTAGTGAGGCTTCAGATGCGTCCCTGCCTTGCAATGATGCAGCTGGACAAAGTGAGTTTAGCTTACACCAAGCACAAACATTGAATCGTTTGCCCAATGTCAGTGGTGGGAATAATGTTTCACGGGGTTTGAGTGTTCATCGGGAAGTTAGCAGGGTGTTAGTGGTGTGGCGAACGAGGCTGGAGGTAATGTCCATGTAACGCTGGCTTCTGTCTTCTGACCGTGTGCTTCTCCCCAAGAATCGCGGCGACAGTAACGCAGGTGGAGCCTTTGTCTAATGCCACTGGGTATGTTAGACGAGGTCGTGCTCATAGGATAGTTAGGGGGGAACGTAGAGGCAGTGTGGGGAGTCGCAATGAGAATGACAGTAGGCCTAGTCCGAGCTGCGCAAATATTCTCTCCACTCGGCGCGCGCACGAGGCAGATCTGGCCATGCTGCTCGCAGCAGGAGCAGAGGTGGTGACACGGGGCAGGGGAGCCATTAGGCTATGCATAGTCTATCACAAGATGATGGGAATGCCGGCCCTGTATGGATAGGGATAGGGAGTCATTATCTCTACAGCAAAAGGCCTGCTACATAAAAAAAAAAAATGTCAGCCATTTATTAGTAATGATTTACACTGTTGATTTGCTACCTATTTCCCTGACCATTTAGGACATACACTAGGCCTATGTGTTCTTTTTTTGTGTGTTCATGTCCTTGTGATGTGTGTGTCTTTGTCAGCTAAGAAAAAAAAAAAACATCAACAAAAACAACAAAAAGAAAAAAAATACTAATATTGTCTCTTGTCTTGTCTCGTCATCTCACTCCTGATCTGTGCCTTGCCGTGGCAAGTGAGCTTGTGAACTAAACAGGTCTTGTCTACTTGTGTTTGTGTGTCATCTGAATAATATATATGTGCCCCATACATGGAATCAGAGTGCCTGAGTTTGTTTCTGCCATTTATTAGTAATGATTTATACAGTTTGTTTACTACTTACTATTTACCTGAGCATTCAGTATTGTGCAATATAGCATACAGAAGGTGAGGGACATTTTGGGGGAAAAGAAGTGGTGCATTTTATCATTCAAACATGCAACTTTTCATAAAAATTCTATAATCCAAGATGGCCGCCACCATATGACGTCATAATATGCAAATTAGATATAAACATTTAATCGCTACATAAACTTTGGGTCCTCCTTAAACTTTGGGTCATCCTTAATATTTCTCTAATTTACAGAAAGTCTCTATCTCTTATCACTTTTAAGATATAGCCTTTTGAAATGAAGATGTCAAAATCGAACGTTTCGAAAAAAAACCTCTGGCGCCTAAAGGGTTAACTCAGGTTATCCACCCAGATAAAAATCCAAACATTAAACTCCTTAAGTAGAGTTATGTGCAATAATGTGGAATGACACAGGAAAAAAGTATTGAATACGCTAAGAAAAAGCAGCACACCAAGGCAAGGAACAAGCTGAAATCTATAAGCAGTTAGAGAGTAATTATCCCTCGGTTACACTTTACTTGACAGTGTCGACATAAGAGTGACATGACAATGTCATGAACGTGTCATAGACATGTCATAAACATTTATGACATAACGCTTCTGTTATTAAGTCACATTCGGTTTTTGTCATAACAAGTTAGGGTTAGGGTTAGGCTAGGGTTTAGAATTATGGTTAGGGTTAGAGCTGGGGTTGGAGGTTAGGATTAGGTTTCATGTGTCATGACAGTGTCATGTGTTCATGACAATGTCATGTCACTTTTATGTCGATACTGTCAAGTAAAGTGTTACCTATCCCTCTTATCTGAGCAAATTAATGTAAACTGGGTTAGTACATATTGATGGGTTATAAAAAGGTTTTTCGTTACCAAGGTGTCACACAAGAAACATTTCATGATGGGTCCCGACGCAAAAGAGTGCAGCGCGGGACAACTTTTGAAAGCTCTTTGCGGGAGCGGACGGGATGAGAGAGGATGGTTACAGATGCATTTCAAAACTTCAGAATCTTCCAGTAAGCAGCATTGGGGCCATTTTCTGCAAGTGGAAGGAACATCACTGCATCATGCACAGGATCTCCTAGCAAGATTTCTGAACAGGAAGTCAGAAGGATAGTCAGAAGAGTAGCCCAAGAGCCAAGGACCACTCAGAGAAAGCTCCAGAAAAACTTGGAGGCAGCAGGTACAATTATTACAGAGAAAATAGGTCTAAAAATCTGACTAAACCTATATGGCGCTTTGCTGTGCGGCGGTCATAATAATACAACATCAAAAGAAGTCCGCACACTGTGGATGTATACTGCAGATGATGGCTTTAATGCACTCCGGAGCATTGGTTAGTGAAGAAAGCAAGTAAGTGAAAGCAAAGTAAGATAACATCCTCTGGCTGTTGTCCAGCCTTTATACCCCTTCAAGTCATCCCAGACAAGACACTCTATGTTTACAGATAACTGACCAAGTAATATATGGTACTCCACCTTTGCCCTCTCATCCTGTTATTCATACATTCTTTAGGTTGTGCCATTCTTTAGGTTTTGCTTACATTTCCTGGCACCAAACCTTATCTATGACATTTTCTGCCAGGTCTGCTCTTTCACTTAAACCAGTCTTCCTTTCCCACACACTGAACATACTACAGAATTCAGTTTCACAAAATGATATTACACAGAATAAAGATACTACATAAAAGATATATAAACTAAAGGATATATTTCAATAAAACCCACGACATGAACTAGCCAACTAGCTCCGCTGGTGGGAAACGCATGGGACTCATAGCACTGCCGCTGTCCTATTGCGTGCAGAGGGAATTTGAAAGACAACTGATTATCCCGCCCCTCGGACTGAGCACTGCGAACGGTGAGTGCCCAGACCCTACAGTACATTTTAATGTGGGTCTGGCTCGTCAGGCTAACACACACTAATACCGGCGCAGTGAGCTGCCTGCAACAACAGCGGCACTCAGGGAGCAATGAGGGGTTAGGTGCCTTGCTCAGGGGCACTTCAGCTGTGCCTACTGGTCGGGGTTCGAACTGGCAGCCCTCCGGTTACAAGTCCGAGGCGCTAACCAGTCGGCCACGGCTGAGCTGTAAACAGTCTTGTAAGGCTGCGTGTACAAATCTGCTTGGAGCTCCAGTGGAATTTTGAATTGCGACAAGAAATCTCGGGCTAATGTGCCATGAGAAAGGTTGGGAATAGGCACCCACCAGCTCAGCACTAAACTGGTGGTGGTACACAAAATTATATATGTTTTTATATTTATGTTAGATATTTCAGGCAGTAAAAGCCCCGGTAAGAACCAAACTAGATTTTGTTCAAATCTACACACCTATTCGCCTTATTGACCCGGCGGCCAGAAAGAGGCTAAAGGGTACACTTGCCATAACACCTCAGTCCAGCAGATGGTGGAGGTAATGCACTTCATGTGCAAACTGCCAAAAAAAACTCACTGAAGAAGAAGAAGAACAGGCCAGTGAACCCTTCTTCTTTTTCAGTGATTTTTTTTTTGACAGTTTGCAAACGGAGTGCATTACCACCATCTGCTGGACTGAGGTGTAATGGCAAGTGTACCCTTTAGTCTTGTTCTGGCCGCCGGGTGAATAAGGCAAATAGCTACTGAAAAATGTAAGGTAAATTTATGAAATGTTATTGTGAAGTATTAAAAAACATAATTGTTTCAGAATTTTCTAACGAAATGGTTGGTAATTAGCATGTTTACGATACCTGTTATGTCCTCCATAATAGGCTAGAACTTTATGTAGGCCTACACATTTAGGAACAGATATTGGGTTCTGCATAAAAGTAACGTAAAAGTAAAAGTAACAAGTAACGTAAAAAGTTACTTTCCAATGCCCCAGCCCTGGCGCATCTGGCTGGGGCACCTGCACCGTATGCCGGCGAGCCGGGTTTGATTCCCGCCCTTTGGTCCTTTGTGTGTAGTTATTATAAAGTGTTGCCAGATTTTATCATTGCTGTGCTGCTGTTGGTGTTTGGTGGGATTTTGAATTCCTTCTTAGCAGGCTAGTTTAGTTTTTCAGTGAATCTCCTTGCTTCCACTTTAATTAAGTGTAAGAACCCATTTCTGTTTGCGCGCCCTTCAAATCTGCATGTAGAGACTAGAGTAACCTGTCCCTCCAGCTTCACTTCGGTGAAGATGACAGGTGTAATTAGAGGATTCCGCTCCCACAAAAGAATGTGACGCTCAGTGTGTGATAGAATGTGGTTAATTAAGACAAAAGAATGGAAGACAAGCGGTGTATAAAAGAGAGAGAGGGAGAGAGAAAACAGAGAAAAACAGAGAGAAAAGCTAAGAAAGATAGGAGGTAATGACACCGCTGAGAGAAAAAGGCCAGTGCAGACTCTGCCGGGATCACAGCACCGGTTCCGCCAGTGGACCGACCCGGCATCCGGGAAGACTACTGTCTAACTTTGGCTTGGGAAAAAAAACTTAGAGCTGGCTGCTAATGATGCAACAGAGAGACTCGAAGCCATTAAGTGTGGCACCCTGGAGACTTGTGGCTCACGCTGTGATTTTTTACCGAATGCCTGAGAGCCAGAGGCATATACATGTAGCCCAGGCCCCTGAGAGGACGCCCAGCGAACGCCGCCTACCCAGATCCGCCACAGCTTTTTCACAATCTCACATCAGACAACACAAGTTTGATTTAGCTTTTTAAAACTTTCATACGAAGTCTAGATGGCAACCTTTGGAGACTCATTTAAATGACGGGCAGAGCACTACACGTAAAGCCCGGCAAAGAGCAAAGCGTCTCATGCGTGAACTGAAGAGATCGTGTGGCATATGTTTTCATCCAAAAGACAACTACCAACTTTTCAGGACTCTCCAAATGGATCTGGTCCCAATCTGGTTTCAAACTCTGTTATGGAATGGATTTAATGTATAACATAATGCATGTCTTTGACCTTTAACCTTGGCTGGTTAGTCTAACCTAAAAGCCAGATGCAATGCCTACAGTACAGAGCCAACAGAACAGATTTTGCCTGGATTTAGCACTGGTCTGACCTTGGTTTTGCACTACAACTTTTCCTCACCTTTTCACCCATGCTCTCAGGGCCAGACGAAGTGCCAGAGGCACAGCCATGGGACATCTGCCCCTGGAATACATTTAACCCTGATCTGGCATACATGTGTATTCACTAATTCAGATACATTGAGTGATGGAATGTGGAAATGAATTCATTCAGTGGCTCAATGTTGTCTGTGATGGGACATTTGGACGTTTGGTAGACGAATGGTTTCATGCATGACAAATGGGTCCTTTGGAGGGACAGTGATGGAACGAGAGAGAGAGAGGAGAGTCTGAACATTGGATGAGGAACAGATAAGTCCCAGGGCTACCGGAGGGCTGAGCCAATCGAGGTGTGTGCATCCGCCAGGCAGCCGCGGGATTGAAGGAGGGTGAGATAACGACTCAGGGGGACGTGGAGCGGAACAGGATCATGTTGCCCCGAGGAGGATTAACGCCAGCGGATGAGAGGGTAAAGGCCAGATTCGGGAATGTCAGAGCTGGAATGAACCCCAGGAACGGAGAGAGAGAGAGAGAGAGAGAGAGAGAGAGAGAGACCTGCTCAAGATAGAGAAGTGAAGGTGAGAGAAAAACGAAAGAAGAAAAAAAAAAGACACCAGGTGATGTGGAAGCAGTGGAATTCTTCAGCAGTCACTGATGGATAGTGGCCTATTTTCACGTGCCAAAAAACAGGGACTACGTCTTCATGATAGATTTGATTTTGTTGATTTTCTGTTAGTGAAGAAATGACAACACACTGCAAACTTAATCAGAAAAACACACACCCTGCTAGGGCTTCTCTCGAATGAGACATAATAAACATATTTCAGAGCTAATCCTCAGTAAATACAACACCAGCAGGGAAATAAGTGTCTAATAGATGTGCTTCTCTGTGATCATAACCTTCCTGTTGCTGGCAGCACGTTTACAGCAGTCTGGATGGGCAAAAGCAATTTAGGTAATATCTTAACTAACCTTCACAAGGCACAAACTGTCCTGTCCAGTTTACACGACTCACCCCAGGCCAGTGTGGAGAAAACACAAGCAAACATTGCTGTGAGGACTTGATTGCAGTGAGATTAAAGCTGGGTCTGTGCACAGCTGACACATTTAATTAGTCAGCCATGAGGAGCGGAAATGTACACACATGTTTATAATCAGCGGGAAAAACATAAGCTGATTGAATCGGGAGAAGCCATAGACCTAGTCTGGTCTGAGTTTGGCCAGGGTCTGGGTTTAGTGTGGGCCAGATCCGGCTATGTGTACATTTTCATGACTTTCATGTGTCTCTTCTCCTGATCTGGAGGGTTAAAATCCATCTGGCATGGAAGAAGAGCTTTGTATTCGAACAAGTCCTTTAGCAGCGCAGCAATGTTTGCGAGGCAAAAACAAACAAACAAACAAGCATTTCCGTAAACTTCATCGAGGCCTTTGATTCAAGGCTGGGGACATTTATTTACCTTGAGCTGTTTTTTTCTCTCTTTGTTTACCTCATTTGACTTAATGGAATTTAAAGCTGATGGCAAAGGCAGTGACCGTTTTAAAGCTGTAATTGCGTGGAACCACCACCAAGACATCGCTATCAATTAATGGTCTGGAAGCATTTGGTAAATCAACAGAGAAAATAGCAGAAATATGTCGAAAGAACGGGGCATAAATAAATGGATACAGGCAGAGGGAGGAAAACATATTTATATGAGATACTACTCTATTCTATGCTTTCTTGTGCAGGCAATCTCTCTCTTCACTGAGCTTTCCTATGCCAAAGATGCATAGAGTGGAAGCTTCTAAAACTCATAGGAATAGCTGCTCAGGCATGCTAAGAGAGGATTGTTTGATGGTAGACAAGGCCAGGGGTTCTCAAATTGTTTGGTTCCAAGGAGAAGTTCCAAGAATATTCCGAGGACCCCCTCATAATCGTAAAAATGAAGCATATGCCATTTGTATTCTCTGAAGTTGTGGCCAAGTTCACTATCCTGTGTTTTCTGGTAAGTGTGTATCTTGATCTGTCTTTTGTGAACTTTAGATTTTGCATCACCTGACTTGATCTGTCTCACATTTTTCACATAAACCATCTAAGCAGTAGGAATGGTTCTTTGTTAACTGATTCAATGTAAACGTTAATGTGGGTGGGAGCAAATAGACACAATTTTAAAAGGGTTGTCATATGATTTTTTAAAATGATAAACCACAACTTCATAATTTAAAGCAAATTATTTTTTGGACCCCTTAGCTATGGGTTGCGGACCTCACTTTGAGAACCACTGCACAAGGCAACTGTCTGGGGCTGATACTTTAGGGTCACAATAACTGACATTTACATGCTCAGCAACAGTCTGGTAAAGCTTTTAGTCAGTACAAGATACTTGCACATGCTCATGTCTGACAGAAACACTTGACCCTAAACGTCTAACTGAAAACTACACTTCTCAAAGATTGCTACTCACTGCGCCTCCTTTCAGAGATTCACATATTCCAAATACCTGTGAAAGATTTTTTTTAAGTGTGTCAAGAGTCAGATCCTTCAATTTAATGACTGAAGTGTCTCTTTTGTCATGTTTTGATTGGACTCTCAGGAAAGTGCTGTGCCGAGGGGAAGACGGATTGTGTGTGTGTGCGTGTGTGTGTGTGTGTGTGTGTATGTCTTACAACATTACACACATATGCACACTCACACATACACACATGGGGGATATAACATGCTCACACATACAGACACATACATGTCCACACACACACACACACACACAACCTCAGACAGACAGACACACATACACACACACACACACAGACACACACACAGACAATGCCCACCCTCTTTTCATTCACATGACACGTACATACAACATTACACACATATGCACACACACACATGGGGGAGAGAGAGAGAGAGAGAGAGAGAGAGAGCATGCTTACACATACAGACACATACATAGTCCATTCACACACACACACACACACACACACACACATACAAATTAATACCATATATATATCCCTTCACACACTCATTCTTATTCTCTGAAATCCTCCCCTCCAGCCTGGTGCTTAAAGATCTTGGTGGCTGTGTGTGTGTGTGTGTGTTCTCTGTCACTAGGCGTGGCGCTCTGGGCTTCCCCCCACAGACCAGACAAGCATCCCAAATCTCCCATTAAAGGACAGAAACGTAGACATAATGGAAAATCGTAATGCCGGCGCAAAAGTCGCCCCCGGGGGGCAGTCGTCTCGTCTCCAACTCCAAAGCTGATCACGATGATCCAAAAGTGTGTGTTTTGGTTAATTTGGTGAGGTTGGTGCGTCTGCATGTCTCCATCCCCCTTCCCCTCTCCTTTCTCTCTCTTTCTCTCTCTCTCTCTCTTTTTTTCACTGACATCGGCAGGAGTGACAGAGATGGTTAATGCTGATAATATCAGCCATTTTATTTTGTTCTCCACTCTCCCACTTTGTCTGGCAAACCGTCTCTCACATTTCAAGTCTGCTCCCGTCTCTCCTCTCCCCTGCACATTTGTTTCTCCATTGCTCCTGTCGCTCTCTCCTGAACACGTCTCCTGTCTCTCTCTCCTGTACACCTCTACTGTCTTTCGCTCTTATACACATCTCCTGTCTCTCTCTCCATGAAATTTCTCCTGTCTCTCTCTCTCCATGACATTTCTCCTGTCACTCTCTCCATGAACGTCTCCTGTCTCTCTCTCTCTCCATGACATTTCTCCTGTCGCTCTCTCCATGAATATCTCCTGTCTTTCTCTCTCCACGAACGTCTCCTGTCTCTCTCTCCATGCCTGCAACCCCATCCTCTGCACTGATGGTTGATGCACAGCCACAGACTTGCTCCAGATCCTGAATTTCCTCAGAGTGAAAGAGAAATGACGAGGACTGGGTTTTGTCGCTCACTAAAGACTTTTGCCGATCGGGGAGAGTGACAGCTGCATTTGTGATGGTGAGTGAGCGGGGGGGGAGAGCTGTTAGACGTCCTCCACTGTTATCTCACAGCACAGGGCAGAGCTAAAAGACACTGTGACATAAAGAATAATGCTGTTTAAAGTCCTGGTGAATGTCATATTTCCCCATGACAGATGCCGCATTGCTGTCCTCTAAAATATCAAGTCCCGAAAGGAGAAGAAAGTTATGTGTGCTGAGCCTGATACTTTCTCACTGCAAAGGTTAACCACTAGGCCCACAGATGGAACTTGGACTGCATTCAATTTAAAGAAGCACAACGTAGGAATTGCCAACACACTTGGTGATGATGTAGCATTAAGCGTGCATCCAATTTGTCTAAAACCAAAGAAAAGTGTCAACTCCTACATTACAATAACATTACATACTGTAGTGAACTGCAGGGGCGGTTTGTCGTATGGGCAGCCGCCCAGGGGCTCGTTTCTAGAAAGCGTCGTTGGCTAACTTGTGTCACAACCTTGGTAGTTCGCTCCATCGTTCTTGGATTTGGTGTTTCTAGAAAAGGAAGTTCGAACTCTCAATCGCAAACAAGGACGCAAAGTTTGGTCGTTTGAACTACTGCCCCTAGGCAGTCGCACTTGTGTCGTTCCTTGGTAGTTCCTGTTGGTGTTCGGAGTGCCTAACCAAAAATCACAACCGCCTAACCAAAAATTGCGAAGTGGATGTTTATCTCGTGATTCAATGATTGATCTATCCTGTAGCTTAATTTTGATTAAGACACTGACTCCCCTACTTGGCTCATTCTTGCTAATTCTTGTTAATTCGAGTATTGCCTTGCTTTTAGTATTATAATCTTTACAGACTCTTACAACAGCGTAGGCCTACTCTTACTCAGAGGCGCTGCCGTTAAGCCACGAGACAATTGATACTATTTGCTATACATTCGTCCAGGCTATATATTTTTCCAACATAGATATTTAACACATATAATGGCACATGGTCGGCTTCAGTAAAATGTTTTATATAGGCCTACTTGCAATAGGTTTAGGTTTTTGCAGATGACGATGACAATGCCAGCATTAATCACTCGGTTTAAATTAGAAAAATGTCAACATAGGCCTGGCAGAGAATTTCTAGGGGGTGGGGTATTACACGTTGCCACTGTTTCCACTAATGATATGTATCGCTGCATCATCAACAACGTTGTTGGAACTACAGTGTTCGAACGTCGGAGGTAGCGAATTGCGACACAGGTACGATGCTTTCTGGAAACAGGTGTAACTATGTCGTTGTTTGGTCGCAAGTTGCGTCGTACCATGGTGGTTGAGCAACGTCGTTGCTAACTTTTCTAGAAACAACCCCCAGGGCAGCATACTGCCGAGGGTGGCACGAGCGCTCGTCAAATAAAAAAAATAAAAAATCTGAGTCTTCTTTTGCTTTCATTTGCGCTAATCAGTTTTCTATCGCTCATTTGCACATCAAGTCAATTATATGTCACCGAGTGAGGAGTGGGCGCCCTATGCATGGAAGGTCTCACACAGAAGTTGAAAATGAAAAGGAGGAAGGGCAGCTGGAGGATTCACCTCCATACTGGAGTGGGGAAGCAGACAATATCGTACAACTAATGCAATTAGTTAGCTAAAGTCAGTCCAAAACTTTAGTTTTCCATCGCCTCTAAAAAAAAGCACATTTCATTCGTAACATTGTGTTTACAGGGCTATAGTTTCACATCAGCTACATGTTATTTTTCTGAATTGTGAAATAGATTGGAAATTGGTTAATGGTATTAAAAGTGATGCCACACGTTTTTTTAGGCTAAAACATTTTATGTCACTTACTGCAAACATCACCTAACCAACCGCTAGCTGTCTGTGTCCTGATTAATACACTGTAAAAAAATGTGATCTCTGTGGACAGCCCAGGCTCCAAAAACGGCAACAAAAACAACCTGGGCAAATCTAGCCCATAAAAACATAACAAACTGTTCCAGCAAATCACAGACGAGATGCGCGTTTAGGAGAGTTTCAATTGCACGGGAGGAAGGGGGAGGAAGTAGCGAGCTAGCTCTCTGTTTTGTTTGAAAGTCAACAGAAGTCCCAGCATCGCTTAGAGGCCATTTTAATTCTGGAGTGCCAAATATACACAGGACAAGAAAGTTTAAGCCATCGGGTAGGAAAAGGAGCAAAGGAGAGGAGAAATGAGCAAAAGATAAATGCAGCTGTTTATGAGAAGCCTATTAACCTACACATGTAATGAAAAGTTTAGTTCTTATAAATGTTATGGTTGTTATCCAGATAGCAAGCACAAGTTGGCCCAACGTTGGTATTGGTTGGCAGTGTCGGTCGGTGGAATTTCATCGTTGAAGTAATGAAACACCAATGTCAGCCCCCCAACCAATTGTATATCGAATGTTGGTTTAAACTTTATAGTCAACGTCTAGTTGCAATGTCACATAGACGTCAACAAAAATACAATTATAAGGCTATACGACGTATATGGAGCAGTGTTTCAAAAAATATTAAAGCAATGCAGTGATATAATGCAACAATTCAGCTTTTATTAAGTGATACTTTACATTTGCATTTGTTTGCATTTGTTTTTTTTTCATTTTTTACCATTTACACTCATAATTGTATTATTAGAGGATTTACAATGTTGAAACACTGTCATCAGAAACACTGCCAATGTCAGTCCACTGACTGGCTATCATTGCCTACACAATTATTGCGATATAGCTATTAATTTATCAGCATGGCACAGAGGCCAAAATGTAGTCTACCCACAAACAGATCACAGACCATTTCAACAGCTGACAAGTAGCCTAATGCTATCTCTACACCGTAAGAAAAAGAAACTGTAACTCACCCATTAGAAATTCACTCTATGAGTTATTCACGATAGAACTGAAATTCAACTTTCTAGCAAAAGGCTAGATTAACATTAGCCTGGAAAATCCAGACCCTGATAATGTAGAAAGATTAAGGGTCTGGCAAAGAACAATGTAATGGCCCAACTCGAGGGGCGACAACAAGCATGCATTTTAAAAATCTCACTGCACGCAATTGGATAACACTAGACCAATGTGTACTGTCCTCCAACGTTGCAGGGCTGTCTTCATCAGTTTAGCTGGTTCCCCGGAATGTTGGGGTAAAAGTAACGTGCATCATTGCTCTTTGCCAGAGTGTCTCACAGAGACAATTCCATTGTGCTCTCGCAAGAACTCTGGATTTCCAGGGTAGATTAACATCCAAGCACTGGCCAAATCAAAGATACATTTTCAGTGAGTCTAATTATGAATGACAGAACATAAGGCTACATTTCCAAACTCCCAGCAGGCCTTGTTCCTTTGTACATTTTGAAAATACAAATAAATAAATAAATAAATAACATAAGTTGCGTTTGGCTTATTTCTGACCAACATCTCAATTTAGAACATCTAAGGTGAATGAAAGCACATTGCAAAAACTATGAACAATAGGCCCTATAGTTCATAGTTTTTGTAGTGTGCTTTCATTCTCGTTAGATGTAGGGTCACCATGACCAATATGTACATGAAAAAAAGTACTGTAAATAGCAGTCATTCAAATTTGCTTTAACAGGGTGAAGGTCTTCCAACTGGGGCATTATCACATTATATTGCATTTTGTATTCTAGTTAGTATGGACTAATGTTGACATTAGTGTCACTGACTACCAGGCATTTCAGGCACATATCAGCAATGTCAGAGACTCCATTATTACAGTACATGAAAATGCACTGTTCTGTTATCCAAAGTATTCTTCTTCTTATTATTCTTCCCACCAAATTTCTGCGTCTAATTCAGCTTCAACCGTTTAACGTAGAAACTTTGTTCAAACTTTGTAACGTAGGTCTTGAAAAGGACACTTGAGGAATGTATTTTTCACTTTTGTAAACTTTATACTTTTTGAGATATTAACAAAAAACAAGCTTATTTTTCCCCATAGACTTTACATTAGCACTATGACATCACAATGGACTAATTAACTTGAATTCAAATTAACTTGTATTGTAAGTCAGCGTAGCATCCAAAGTTGTTATTTTAAGGTAAAATAACTACATTGTGTAGCCTTAATCAGAAAATGGACGACAGGAAATGGGTTCTCAAGTGACCCCCCCCTACATCCATACCCTTTAACATGGACAAGCCTTTAACCCTTTCATTACACTCTACACAGGAAAGAGAAAAGCAATTTACATTCATGAAATTCAACAACCCTATGGAGAATGTAGTTTTTCGTTCGCTTGGCCATAAATCATTGAATTTGTTTCTGAAAGGTACCACAGCTGATGCACATTAACAGAGACAGTTCCAAATTGCTATGATCTCTGAGAGCATGTTTGTCATTCGCTTTTGTAAATAACAGCAATGCAAAACCAAACCTCTCCTGAGTCGCAGACGCGGACTCACAGCTTGCTCTCCCTTGGCAACACAAAATGCAGCTGAAACAGCTCAGTGTGCAGAGCGCATATGAATACACTCCAAAAGATCTACTCCCAATATGTGGGGGAGCACAGAGGCAAATTACCCCAGTGTGATGGAGAGAAATCTTTCTCCCCCTGGTTTCTGCATGCAGCCTGTACTATTAGCCTAATCTCACTCCCAGCTGGAAGCTTCCGTCGCGGGAAGCCACCGACTCCAGGCCGGAGCCGGGGCTGGGTCAGGGCCGGCTCCGGTCCTCGCACAGAGGCTGCCGGGCTCCCCTCGGAGCCCAGAGTCCAATGGATCCAGGAGAGGAGACCAGACAGGTCTCACACTGAGGCATGAGAGCCGAGAGTATAAAAGGCACTCAGGGAAGATAAGTGTATGTTTGGCCAGGTGTGTGCATGTGAGTTCTGGGGTGTTGGAAAAGGTGTATGGTGTATGGGGGAGCATGCCACCTGATATCAGCAAATGTCCCAACCTCCCTACACAACTATATCTAGAATGGATATCGTATAATACTGTATATGTTATGGATTAATGTGATTCACAAATTGTAATTGTCCCTACTCCCCTACCCTACCCCCATTAACCAGTGTAGGAGCAGAGTGTGACAAGGGAAAACCTATTTGATCCAATCTCGTTTCGTTCTACATGAAGCTTCGTTCTGAGCTCCATAGTCCTTACAATGTCCTCATTAGTGTAAATGAATAGGAAATCTAATTTTGGTTGTCAGACACATCATGCTGATAAAATTGTTCTATTTTTATGAGGCGGGCATAATCTATTGAAAACATCATGGCCAAAGCCTTCTCTGGATGTGTCTGGGAGACTACCAGTAAATGCTAGCAATCTTAAAGCAACACCAAATTACTTTTCCACTGTCGCACGCACGCTATTTGTTTATCCAGCACGGGCTTTGCAAATAACGATGTCCACAGACAAGGTAGAATATGTTGCATGATTTTATGAAAGTACAATGTATTGCAACATCAGATGCAAGTCAAATTAGTAGTTTCTTATGTTTCATTCCATCGAACTACAGATCCGCTACCCGATCTTGCAAACTGTGTGGTTATAGTCGATCGAGGGCCGCAAAGCGAATGCAGAAGTGCCGTTCACCCAGTTACGAGTTGATGAACCACTGAAACGATTTTGGAAACATTCACAAGGTACAAAAACTCTTTGGTGTTACTTTAAGCAATTCATTTGCTGGGGAGGTTATGTAACAAACTTTGTTTTGTTGGTGCTGACAAATATGATTTAGCCTAGGATTTAAGGCTTCTTGTAGTGCCACTGCTCACCTGGTGAGTTGAGACCCAAAGGTGGGTCTCCAGATCATTCTGAATGATCACTCTGAAACTTACATAGCTTCTGTAGAAAACATAAACAGTCATCGCTGAGTCATCATGGTTCTATGCCTCAGTCATGAAGGGGTAAGGGCCTTCTCAGGGCCAACCTTTGTATGCGTGTGTGTTTGTGTATGTGTGTGTGTATGTGTGTTTGTGTACAGTATGTCCGTGATGTCTGTGTGTGTGTGTGTGTGTGTGGGTGGGTGGGTAAAGAATGTGGATGCATGTAGGTGTGTTTGTGTATGTGTGTGCACAGGAGAGGGAGGAGAGGGAACAGAGAAAACAAAAAAAATAGAAATAGGGAGTAAAAGACAGTGGAAGTGTACATGAGAAAGAGAGAAAAAAAGAGGGAGAAAGAGAACAAGAGAGACAAAGAAAGCGCGAGAGAGAGAGAAAGGAGGGTCTGTGAGTGCCCTGAGCAGAATCCAAATGAGCGTGTAGCATCGGGGGCAGCTCTCTGTCTCCAGCGCTCTGCTCTCTCCTCCTCCTCCTCCCTCCTCCTCCTCTGTCAGTGCGTAGCTCGGCTTGGCGCTGTGCTGTCCAGCATGCCAAAGGACAGGCCCAGCCGCCAGGGAGAAAATTGCCCAGCCACACACATCAAAACAAACAGCCTGGCCGGCGTCCGCGAAAATGTGAGGGGGTCTGCGCCCAGAAGGAAATGGAAAACGACTCCATGAATACAGAGCGAAAAAATCCTGTTCCTCCTACAGCCCCAACTACCTCCTTGTCAGAAACAAAACACACAATCAAACACACACACACACACACACACACAAACACACACACACACACAAAACACACTAAGACAAACAAGATTCTACTTGCGCTGATAAAGGGCTACTGCCTTGATTCACAGCAGTGTTGTATAAAGTACTAGAAAGCAATACTTGAGTAAAAGTACAAGTATCGTACTAAAAAAAGACTTTGGTAGAAGTCAAAGTTACCTTTTAGAATATTACTTAAGTAAAAGTCTTAAAGTATCTGATATATACTGTACTTTAGTATCAAAAGTCATTTTCTGATATTTAATGTACTTAAGTATTTGAAGTATTTGAAGTATTTGAAAAGTAAAAAGCAAGCGGTTTTATTTTGAACTTTTATTGTGACCTTTATTTTGGCTTTCTTATAGTAAAGCATACAGTAAAGCATATTCAGGGTTCCCATATCTTCTTAATGTCACTCATCAAATCAAAATCATATTCTTTTCTAGGACTTTTCAGGCACAATTCTCTTAAGTTCAAAGAACAAACAGCATATTTTAAGAGCTGACATCAAAGAAAAAAACAGAAACAGAAATGTCACTTTTGTATAAACTTCAGGTAAAAATGAAAAATAAATAACTTATTTCTTTCTAAAAAAAATGACCTGCTGGTAGGGAGAACATTTTGGTCATGTGGTATGAGCATTTCTAGGGCTTACTCCCCAGGTCACCATCTCACTCTCACACACACATGCCACCTATGTCCAGCAACTACTAATATGCCAGTCATTAGTTGAAACTGAAAAGGTGTCTGTTCATCTTCAAAAGAAGCTGGTTTTCAAAGTTGCCAGAATTCAGTGCCCGGGAGTTTCAGGCCCAAGACCGACCCACGTTTTCCATAGTGGTGGAAATTGGATAAATGAAGCAACATTTCAGCTCTTACTATCCTGTAGTTCTACCGCCGCTCAGTCCTGTACATCCGTTCCGCGAAAATAAATCACACTTCAATTTGTCTCCATATTTTACTCCATCCCCCACTCTTGAAACTTTTGTGTATGCTTGTTTGGCATGCCTGAGTGTGTGTGTGCGGCTGCACAGAAAGTAGCCTACTGGTGCTGAAAAGGTGAATAGATTGTAGAATAGCCAAAGAAGATGTAGCATTGTTATAAAACCTTTAAAATCTCTAAACAATCACAAGTAGGGCAGTTCATCACAGTTCATCCATTGCAACTGGATTGTTGAAAGGTCACTTACACCTGTAGGCTACATTGTATTTGGGAAAAGCAAAAGGTATCAGCATAATGTTATTTATTTATTTATTTATTTTTTTATGTATTTATAAACAAAAACATCTCTGTCAGTTCCATGTCAAGTTTTCAACAGCTATCAAAAAACAAAGGTCATTTTTGGATGGATGGATTTTTTTGTGAATGTTTCTTCTTCTACATAAGATTTTAGTCATCTTTAGTTCATGTAATACTTTATTGTCAATGCACAAATTAAGTAACAGTAGTCTGAAACGTTATTGTTAATGCACAAATTAAGTAACAGTAGTCTGAAACGAAATGCTGTTTTACATCTAACCAGTGGTGCAAATAACTGACATGTCCAAATGGGCCTTGATGAAATCGCGCCGCTAGACTGTTCATACACATTTTAACGGGCCAAAGTTGAAAGAGCTTTTGTCCGTTATTGTTCGTGCAAAAATAGGCTGATTCATGTTCCCTTGCATTGTGTAACTGAGGTCCATGGCTAGTCTGGCTTTCATCAGACCAAACTCAATCTTTTAAGAAATCAAAAAAAAATAAATAGATCAGGCTGGGTTCAGATCCTAGTCCATAGGCACCGATATTGTTTAATTTTCGATTGAGATATACACGCTCTGGCTATTCTAAATGCAAAAATGCATCAGGGAGTTATGACAAAACTGTAACTAACAAACTAGATCCTAATAGAAAGCTGTTAGCTTCCCTAAGCTACAGGTAGGATTATAAGGTAGGCCTATTTACAACATAAATTGTCAATAGGCTATGCTGGCGACACAAATAAAATCTCCTTTGAAACCAATGGCTTACGCCTGCTAGTATCAAGCGGACTTAAACTGCCATATAAGTGGCGAAAAGTTGTAATAACATTCACGCAGCTCCATGAGTCAAGGAAAGCGAATGAAGTAGCCACTTCTAAATGGGACCGACTACACAGTAGCTTAAGGTGTGTTGCTAAGCAGTCATAATGAAATGAAGGTGTCATTGTTTGGATACTTCACACACATCGCTTTTTAATTTCACAGACTACAACTACCAAGCTGGAATCAAAGCACATCGATTCCCCTGCACGCACTTAAAACAAAATAAACAGGCGTCTCAGTCTCAGCATGTATAGGCAAAACTGTATCAGACCGGTGTAACGTTGGTAAATCTTCCATTGCACAGAATGATTTTGTAGCACGTGCAATAAATGACAGTCGAATCAAATTGGCCTCCATCACTCAACCAACGCTAACGGTAACATTACCTAGGTCCTTATTGATATTACAAGATTAACGTACCTGCAGTAAAAACCAAGCATGTCCGATAAACATCCTCAGATTAATTTCGGCTTCAAGAAGAAATGGGAATTACACTTCATGTGAACATCGTCCTATCCTTATTAGATGTTCGCTGCGGTAAATTACAGTCCTTGTAGGAAGCGTCCATTGTTTTTCCAACCCACTTTTAACTTCCAACAAAATTACGTCTCACTGCAACGATGCGCCATCTAGTGGACAAACGACTACTTATCGCCAATACTGAAAATGCAGCCATGATGATGATGATGAATATTTATTTTGGCTTTCTTTTAATCCTACTGAATTTGTAATTATGTATCGGCCGTTCTAATACCGATAGTATGTGGGTGCCTGTGTGCGTGTGCATGTGTATATGCGTGCACCACCATCTACAGGCCAATGAGTGTACAGTGACTAAATGTACACATAACCTAATTTTTTTAGACCCCCAATGGATGAAATTCTACGAAACTTGGCATACCCCCAGAGAATGCTAGGTCAATCATACACATAAAATTTGGTGCAGTTCTGAACATCTTTTTAACTGAAGATAGGGGCGATTAAAGCAGAATAATATTTCATTTTCATTTTTTTACCGGGGTTGTGCAAATCACAAATCACATACTTTTTTGTGTTTAACTAGGTGGCGCTATACATGAAATGAGTGGTTATGGAATGGGTTGACATGGCCCCTTGAGATCAACAAAAAAAAAAAAATGGTCCTCCTAAACCTTACGGTTCTCAAGATATTCACAGAAAACTGTGTCTGCCCTACCCTCCTTTCGGGGGGTGCAGTCCAGCGGGGGGGCTACAGATCAAAACGAAAAACGATGGTTCCATGCTATCCATATGGGGTTACATGCCCACCAAGTTTCGTTAAATAAATAAATAAATTTATTTAAACCAAAAAAAAAAAAAATGGTCCTCCTAAACCTTCACGGTTCTCAAGATATTCACAGAAAACTGTGTCTGCCCTACCCTCCTTTAGGGGTGCAGTCCAGCGGGGGCTACAGATCAAAGCGAAAAACGATGGTTCCATGCTATCCATATGGGGTTACATGCCCACCAAGTTTCGTTAAATAAATAAATAAATTTAAAAAAAATATAAAAATAAAAAATCTGACTAAACCTATATGACTGCCGCTTCGCTGCACGGCGGTCATAATAATTCACTTCAACTGAGAAGTTAACAAAAAAATATTCCACTATTCGACAAGTTAACAAAAACAGAAAGAAAGAAAGAAAGCCTTTGAAATGTAACCTATCCCACGCTTCCACAAAGAGGCATATTGAACTAATGTTTAGGCTACATGTTTTTTGCATGGGTAGGCTATATTGTTGTTTGGTGATTTAGCCTACTCCTTTAGCCTACTACACCCTCTTCTGAGCAAACAAGGCATATAAGTTTATCATGTAGGGTAATTGCTCTTTCTTACATTAAATAACTTTAATTTATCCTCTCTACTTGTCCCTGTAGTCATGGCCTCCTCATCACTAATTTCGGGCTCATCATTTTCAGTGGTCGACTGGTTGATCTGCTGCTCAGTCTCTCCTGGCCTCTTTCTCCATCCTTCCTGACGCTTGTGTCTACTGTAGGGCCGGCTCGGCTAACTGTATCTGAGAAAACTTTTTGGAAAAAACGGGCCATGGACCCAACCAACTCTTTTTGGGAGGGGAGAACTCCCTCACGTAGGCTACAACCCATGCAGAGTCATTGCATTGGTGTCATGTGTAGCGGTTGTCTACACGCACAGGAAATAAGCAAGCAACACCGTGGCTTGCCTTCAGATGGTTTACTGTGAAGATTTAAAGTGAGAGGGACATGTCAAAATCAGGATTCTTCACAATCTTCAACAGATGCTTCTCGTACACTGAGAGCATAGATCACTTAACTAAATAAGCACATGAAGATGAAATTTACATTACATCTGAAATACATATGAAGACCATCCACAAATACATCTACAAATACACAAATCCACAAAAAAAAAAAAAAGTAAAAATAAAATTACATCTGTTGTACATTCAAAGCGTCTGATCGTATAGTGGAATTTAAGTCAACAAAGAGTTCTAAGTAACCACATTTAGTTACATGACAAATGCCTATTCAAACAGGAATAGGAATTATACAATACAACAAATTAACAGTTTCGTACCTGTGAAGATTTAAAGTGAGAGGGACATCAAAATCAGGATTCTTCACAATCTGTTAAAAGAGCACGCATCATTAAAACAACAGCCCCCTCACTCGTTCACCTAGCGGATCCACAAGACGAGAGACACGTCATTGGCGCTAGTTATGATGCTAAACTTACTCATCATGCTAACACCTGTATAGCCTACAAAGTTCACACGGACAAATGAATGCCTAGGCAACTTGAACACACAGCAAATCGACACAGGTTAACATTAAGCATTACTACTTTGGTTAAGAGTCACTTTCCAACCGTTCTAAGCACATTACATATTTATATTCACGACTATTATTCACACACATACCTTCAACAGATGCTTCTCGTACACTGAGAGTATCGAGTGTGTGGCACCTACAAAGTGGCTAACAGGGGTGGACGCTACCAATTGACTTTTGAACAAGATACTAACATATTCTTGCAATAAACCTTACAGGATTATGTAATAAGAGATATCTCAATTGCCATAACAATAAAAATAAAACATGAAAAATGAAACCATGACTAATTTTTTGTATAACCCCTGTATGTATTTTAACACCCCTTTCATAATCAGGATGGTAAATCCTTCTTCCCAGATTCCTGGAACACGTTTGGTGAAATGTATAATACTATTCACTTCACTACACATGCACAGAATGCGGAACGTGTCCTACTTTAAGAAAAGATAGACGTGACCATTATCAATATTTTTTTCCTCGACCGGCCCAAAAGTGAAGCGGCCCACCGTGAATTCTCTCGATTACCCACCCCGGGCCTGATTCAGTCTTACTCTTCTTGGACTGAAGACAAGTCCTGCGATGCTAAATAGACTTTCACAGGCCGCTGAGGCAGGTAGCGGAGTGTTCAGCTTTACAGAAGCTGCCAATGTACAGAAACATTTCTTGCAAATACGACCACGGGTGTATGACGTTATCTTCACCACTACCCTGTTCGCCGAGTTCACCACTATCGTCGGGGTCTATGTCTATGATAACAGGAGGTCCTCCAGTAGTTGCTCGTGCTCATGGCGGTTTCAGTTGTGCGTCCTCCTCCTTTAGCAACAAACAAGCGCTGAAATAGCGTGCGGAGCGTGCGTAATGCAATCTAGGAGCAGTGATTCGCCAAAACCTCCCTTATTGCTGTCGCACACATTTCTTCTAATTTTATGTTTTAGTAACGAGTAACGAAGATGCTTAGTGAAAATATAACAGAGTAAAAGTATACATTTTATCTAGGAAATGTAGTGGAGTAAAAGTGAAAGTTGACATAAATTTAAATAGCGAAGTAAAGTACAGATACGTGAAATTTCTACTTAAGTACAGTAACAAAGTATTTTTACTCTGTTACATTACAACACTGATTCACAGTGCCATGCATCCACTCCTGCAGTTCCCTCTATTTAGACACTTTCCCTTTCTCACAGTAGCCCCAACCAAACTCCTCACCGGGCCGCTGAAAGCAACTGACATACAGGAAATGGAACATCACAGGAAGGAATAATGATGAGGGCTCCCTCGGAGACAAGCAACTGTTTTAGCCAGCGTGGACACTGAGAGTGTGTAGTCAAGGACCACCGAGGACGCAGTGACACTGAAGAGGCTCTGATGGTACTCTGATGGCTCTGAAGTGGAATTGTTTTACTATCTTAAGGTATGTTTAAATTCATTACAGTAAGAGGGTTTATGGTAATGATTACTCAAACACCCGTAGTATATCAGTTAGCAAGCTAGCTAGCTTTTATAAGTGCTGTATTTGTTGTTTTTGGCAGGGTATATCTGTTGCCAGTTAGCTTTCTAGTTTAAAACTGGTTTAAACTCAGTATCACCCTTTCAAGGTCTTGGACAAGAACTTTAAGGATTGTAAATACAATTTTTGAGGGTTTGTCACAGAAGCAGTGGTGAGATGACAGGCTTTTTTTCCAGCTGTTCATTTTTACTTGGCTGTTTTACCGGCTGTTCATTTTAAGGTACTTGGGGGGGTGTTTGTAAGCAAATAACTGTGAAAGTTCACCAGTGAGTGAAAGGACTATATTGAGGAAAAATTAGTGATGGACTCACCTTGCACTTTCGCTTTTAGCCACACAAAAACAATCCAGACTTTGGGGAAATAAATGGCTAAAAATGTTGACACATATTATTAACAGCCGGACAGTAATGGAGTACATTTACTTGAGTACTGTACTTGAGTACAATTTTGAGGGATCTGTACTTTACGAGTATCATTTTTGGGGAGTACTCATGACTTCACTCAAGTACATTTGAGAGTCAAATATTGTACTCTTTACTCCACTACATTTCTATCCATATCCGTGAGTACCCGTTACTTCTTCTTCTAAAAAAAAGAAAAATCTCGGAAACCCTCAATCTGTTGTTTCCCTCTCAAACGTGATTGCATTGTGCAGGCACCACTGATTGAGACAGCCTATCAGCAATCACCTTCAGCTTTCCGCCAAAGTCAAGTATTTTGTATCAAGTATTTTGTATTTGATATACGTATTTTATAATATACTATAAATACTGCCCATCCCTGGCAACATGGTAAAAAGATGAAAATGACTTGATTTTACTTTCAATTCCTTTTACATTCTCCAAGGTATTAACATTAACATTTTTCATAACTCCATGTAGGACGTATCTTTACATGAATGTAAGCACTGTGGCAGTAGTAATGCTATATTTAGAAAATGTAGGCTACTCTTGATACTCAAGTACTTTTAAAAACAAGTACTTCAGTACTTTTACTTAAGTAGACATCTGACTGTTGTACTTTTACTTGTACTTATGAGTAAAATTTAGCAAAGGGTATCTGTACTTTTACTAAAGTAATGAAGCTGTGTACTCTGTCCATCTCTGATTATTAAGTCTGCCAACCTCATCTCCGTCCTTCCATTTTTAATAAACTCCAGTCACTCTCTCCCTCTCTCTCTCTGCAGTTGCTAACTTTGCTATCTTGTGAGAATGCTGATAACGATCCCAGCAACTCCAAGACTACAGTATATTTAAAATGATAAGGCACGCTGAAACTCATACAACAGATGTATCCACATAGCATGACGAACCCCATAGCTGCGCCACGACAAAAATAGCCGCACAGGAGGGCCAAAATACCTACCAAGTGAATGGTGTACCCTGAAGTAGGATTTGCTCATGAAAAGGCTCTACAAGAAATATTCAAAAAGGGAGAGTTAATGTAATCCCTGAGTGTAAGTAAAGCTCTGAGCCCCAAAGAAGTTTCTCTCTCTTTCTCTTTCTCTCTCTCTCATGCTCTCACGCTCTCTCTTTTGGTGCACTGGGTGGCTATTCGCAGCGAGCCTTTGAAGGGCCTCGCTTCCATTGGCCCAGGCTTTGACAGGAATGCCCTGGCTCTTTCCCTCTCTCACCCCCACCCCCCCACCCCTACTCTGGGAAAAGAGATCAAAGCCCCAGTGCTGGAGGTACTTAGGCAGGCAATGTGCTCCCCAATCAACACCTTCTCCAGCCTCACTGTCATACTGATGAGCACAGCATCCCTTAAACCTGCCCGGGTCTGTGTGTGTGTGTGTGTGAGGAGCGTTTGATCCAAGTCCAAAGACCCATACACAAGCACAGGATACATACACACACACACACATACACAGATTTTCTCTCAAACACACCCATGTCTACACTGATGGCCTTAAACACCCCCAAACACACACACTTTTTTCTGCTACATACATGCACAGATGAATGAACATAAGCACAGACACACACATCTTTCCCCCCTCTCTTACTCTCTCTCTTTCTCACACACATACACACTCACTCTCCTTTCTTTTCTACCTCTCTTTTCCCACACACACACACTCACTCACACACGAACCTGTCTCATTTCTGACCACGCAAAGCGTGAGGATGTTATTGGAATCTGAAAATAAAGTGCTGATATGGCCTATATCGATTGATATCTTTCATCCGTTCGATGGCAAGAATGCATGCATAATCACAATTACAAGCCTCTCTGATCTCCTGTCCAGCTCACATTCATTGTCATTGATGATTTTAATTTCTATTCATTAGCTCTTTGAACTGCCGTACCTGCTCTGCGCCTCAGCTCTCAAGTCTGCAGGGCCTGGTAGGGGAACCACGGGAAGTGTTCTGGAAGCGTAGCAGACATCTCTTCAGATACAAGCTGCAGTTGGCAGTTTTTTTTTTTCTTCTTTTTCTTTTTTTCTAAAAGCCTGGGCCTCCGTGAAATCCTGAAATAAGATCTTATTTTCCTGGGGTGAAGAAAATAAATTCAGTCCTCCACGCTATCACTGTCCTTATAACCTTGCAATCATTACATCAAAGGGCTAAAGTCATTGTCAGAAAAAAATCATTTTCATTACATTTGGCACAGACCCGCAGGGCTGCAAACAACTTACATTACGTCCTCCCAAGCCCATTCCACTCTGAAGTTTGCTCTGTGTGTTTTAGTTTAAAGACAAAACAAAAACAGAAATGCTGTAAGTCATATACAGTACAAACTCCAATGAAAACTCCATTAAGATACTAGGTAATAACACGCTCCATCAGTTGAAAATGGCAGCTTCTTGTAACAAAAGACTAGAAAATGTTCCTGAAATATAAGATAAATACTGTCTCTGTTTTTAATACATATTGGACATAGCATGTACTTTATGTTTCATTCTTGATATAAACAGTGTTATTATGGTTACATAAACATAAGAGCTCAGGCCATCATGACCACTTCACTGCCTCCGAGAAGGTTGTAGTCCAGTGGTCCCCAAACTACGGCCCGCCAACTCATTTTGGGTGGCCCCCCAAAACATGTCCGTGGTATATAGCATCTGGCCCGCACGGAAGTACGACATCGTCAAACTATAACTTCCGTAATTTCCCCATTCATTCTCTATGGCGAGTCTTAACAGTACAATGCTGGTTTGCAAATGCTGCTTTGCGATTGTTGGACTTTTATTTTGACAAGTTGTCATCGTTCTGTTTTCCATATTCATGAAAGGTTTGGTACGAATGTTGAGTCATGTCTCATGAAACCGTCATGAATGCTTTATGTGCAGTTTATGACAGCTACTATGAATGTGTTATGAACTCACCCGTCAAGTAAAGTGTTACCAAGTATTCTAAACGTTTATCAATTATTTGTTAATAACTAACTAACTTCTATTCAAGTCATATTTCTGGGACAATTCTTTCTATTTTTTATTCACACGTTCAAATGTTCATACAGAGTTCAAAGTTCTCATCAGGTGAGTGAAAGTTAGAATGGTGGTCATTTCAGATGTGTTTGCCAGCACTTCATAAATCTGTCATAGTTTGATAACTTTAAATTATTTGTAGGATATTGCTTGTTCACAACTTGAGCTATGTATGCAAAGAAACAGAGTCTTTTTATTAGTATTATTTCATTTGAGCTACATTTTACACTGATATGGCATGGTGGCAACATAAACACAGCTAGCAATGGTATTAAATTGCAGTAGCCTATGATTAAATGTAATGGAATATTCAACTAAGGTAGACTGCTGTTGTTCACAGCACTAAGCTATTTATGGTTGATATACTCCGAGTCTCTGGCCCTCTCTTAGAGCCAGGCATAGTGAGCTGGCCCTCGGAAAAAAAAGTTTGGGGACCACTGTTGTAGTCTAAGATCCGTTTAAAGTGACCAGTGGCTATGGAGCTCTGGCATCGCCAGAACACGGAGACATACTCTGTCTTTAGAGTATTGAACCCCATCATTTGCAAAACCTGTATGGGATTTATGAATTTATATTGGAATCTGACAGCATGTTTATTAGTACTGAATGGGAGAAATAATTGCATTGGGAGCAGGCAACCCAGGATGACATGAGACATCTTATGAAGATATTACAGAGACACAATCCAATTAGTGAAGGGAGGCTGCGGGCTATCACTTTTATGACACCATAGTAATGATGATGTCCCACATACTGTATGGACTTAAAGACTCTTTCATTCTTTCATCACTCTCATCGTTTCATTCCTTCAGAGGAATTCAGAGGTGAAAACAAGAGTTTAAATATGACATCTGAAACCATCTGCCACAGATTGAAAATATTCAGATGTGGGTGACAGTCTTCACAACTATTGTTCCTGTGAAGTGATAGTGTGGAGAATTGTCAGGCGCATAACTGGGACGATGGGCTGATATTGCTGGCAGGTGGATGACAGGCAGGCTAAGCCAAAGCCTTGAAAACGCTCTGTTGGAAACACCAATTAGATTTCACTGAACCTTCTCATTCGCAGGTCCACCTCACAAGATAAAGGGAAGTCACTGTCACGTGTGTTTTACAGGAAACAAAAAAGATTGCAGTCTCTCAATTTTAATTGTGATTGTGTGTGTGTGTGTGTTTGTTGACCATTTAACCAAAGTACCTCACAGAACATCAGCTCACATGATGGTTCAGGCATAAACCTAATTTCAGGTTTATAAACAATATTCCCTTTTCTCAATGTCTCAGAGAAATAATTACAGTCCAGAGTTTTATCGACTCATCATAGGGTGGTGTGCTGCAGTTGTTTCCTTGTGCCAAACACTGAAGAGACAAGTGTGTGCATGCAAGAGAGAGAGAGAGAGAGTGTGTGTGTGTGTGTGTGTGTGTGTGTGTTGTTGAGGCTCCCGCCTGTCCTCTTAAAAACGTCTTATTGGCCAAGGACAGCGGCCACGCCATGGTCCCCAAAGCCACTACTCTGTGGCAAACCGCACCAGACGCGCCATTTCTCAATGTCAAACAGCTCACGAGTCACCACACCCCCCCCCCTCAGTGCAGGCTCCAGATAGAATAAACAACAGAAAGATGGAGGAGAGCTGTGTGTTTGACTTTTTACATCTTCACTTCCCAAAGCAGACACAGGGACACGGTGTTCCAAGACACAGAGGCCTGCAAATGGACATATACGTCTGTGAGATTACTGGAATGACTGCCAAATGATTTGATGTTAGTTTACTCGATGGGTCAGTTCAGCTGTCAGTTTGCGTTTTTAAACTCAGTTTTACTTAAATGTATTGTGTGATGTTGTATGTACTATGTTTGATGCCATGAAAGTCAGTGTACAGTGATATAACAATAATGTGTGCTCTGCTCTGGGATAACAAGTACCCAAAATAGTACCATCATAATAGTAAGACTTTACTTGAAGGTATCTACATAAGTAGATAAGAGTGTCATGACACATGAACCCTAACCCTAACTTGTCATGACAAAAACCGAATGACACTTAATGACAGAAGCATGTCATAAACGTTTATGACTTGTTTATAATGTTTATGACACGTTAATGACAGTGTCATGTCACTCTAATGTAGATACCTTCAAGTAAAGTGCAACCTATGTAAGGGATAATGGACGACACGGTGGTCTGTTCACAGAAGTTAATGCATGGTCGAGGTTGTAAAACGGCCCCGACGCGAAGCGGAGGAACAGACCACCATGGAGTCCATTATCCCGCTTATTCCACTGTTGCCACTTGCGTTGTGTTCATTTCCTGTAACAATTTAAACGTTTTAATCTCTAAAACTGTTTTGTTTGTAGAACTACTTTCTTCCGACACATATCAACTAATTTCTCAACTTGCAGGACAAACTGCCTTTACTAGTTCTAAATGGATGGTTGCTCCAACCAAAGCGTCTAGCTAATCTAGCTAAAAGCCACCTCCGTCATATGCTACAATGTTACTATGTTCTGAACGTCTGCATTTTACAGCTCGGATGCAACGTGACGGTTCATTTAAACTTCACAACGAGTTCGGCAAATTAATATACAAGTGTGATACGGCCAAAAAAATGGATCTACTTCATAGGTGTGCAAATAACATACAGTTAATGGTCGTTCTAAATTACGTAGGACCAGGCTTGGAATTTCACCATTCTGGGGGCAAGGCCACTTGGCCTTCAGTTGGGCATATTTGGTGGGGGGCACAAAGGCCACATGTCAGGGCACCAAGGCCAAAGTTAACTATTAGTAGTAGGCTATAAAAATTATCAAAGTTGTATTTAGCCTATTCACTGCAGTAGACCTGCATCACTGTATGAAACATTACAAAAACATGAAATGAAAACATGACATATTACATATAACTGTAAATCATCTGACTATCTAATATTTACAGATATTTTTATATTTGGCCTGTTATGAAATCATGTATTGAACAATTTAAGCACAGCTCAGCTTTAAGAAACTCAAATAGCCTAAATGCATGCTTAGCATTTTGTGATCATTAAGGCTACTTTTACAAACTCTTAGTCAGCTGTCCTCTGATTTACCAATATATAGGCGATATTTGTAACATTTATTTTGTATTTGGCCCGTTATGAAATTATGTGGAACAATTTAAACACATTGTTAAACTTAAAGCCCAAATTTGGAGACATCCATGTATGTCGAACTTTACTGCAAATTCAAAACTGGATTACTCTGGAACGGCTAACTGTACAGGGGACTGCTTTACACCTTTGTGTTCGGTAAGGTCTCCTGTTTATTCTGATATATGGGTTATCATGTGTTAAAAGAAGGGTTCGTAAAGTATTACACCGAGATGAATGGGTATGGAGATCATGGGGCCTTAACATCTTCAGTAGAATGTATGATTAAATTGAATTATATTATTTACTTTTCATGAACCGTTCAACACAGCAATTATCGGCTAACATCGTTTAAAAGCTGAGAAAAAGCTCTTTCATGTGATACGTGGTGTCTGTGTGATGAATAGGCTACTTCCATGAGTAGTTCAACATGAGAATGGGTGAATTTGGGCGCACTTTCTTTCTTGCTGCCACTTTCTCCACTGTGTAAATGATTAATTTAGCTGTGAATGCTAAGATTATTTTGACAGGCCACAGGCTAAATAAAAATCGCTATTAGTAGGGCATAAAGCAGAATATTGAAAGAAGGGGGCACCAAGGCCACCGTGGCCTGTAAACCTCTGATTTTCAAAGGGGCCTCACGGCCAACGCAAGGGGCTACGAGGGCCATGGCCGTCGTGGCCGCCGTGAAATTCCTACCCTGCGTAGGACAATGGGAAATTCAACCAAGCAGTGGAATAACATGAGATATTGGCTGTTATGGGATACTGTGCCTGGCACATCATGTGCTGGAGCAGGTTGTATTGCTCTCACGACAGAGAGTTCAAGTAAGGAGCTACCTCTTTTTACTGATGTTTTGTTTGCCTGCTCACTGTCTTGTTTGTTTTATTATTCTGTTTGCCTCCTTTTCTCTCTCTCTCTCTCCTCTCTTTCTCTCTGGTGGACTAAATGGCTCTCCCTCCTTGCTGACCCCTCCAAAAGTGCCTCAATTGCCTCTCCCTCTCTGGACCAAAAGAAGTCCGGCAGCTGGCGAAGGCAACCACTTCAGCTCCTCTGCTTTCCCCGATGATGGGAGGCCTAACTTAATTTGCAGTAGCTCGAGGAGCATCATGGAAGATAAAGAGATTTGCTCTACAGAACGAGGGGCCAGACGGTAGACGCCAGACCACTAGCCACCCACCCTGCCCGATCGTGCGGATGATTGCCTGTCTTAACGGGGGCAATTATGAATAAGTGGAAAATCGTTCATAAAGTTGTTGTAATCACAACGAGAAGCTTGGATAGCCGCCACAGACTGAGACACAAATGGTGGTGGTGGTGATGATGTTGTGGGGAGACATATTGCAAGCGAAGACCTCTGTGTCCAATTCAATCTATAGGTCTTGCAAGACCCATAGCTCACAGACCAGCTGGGCAGGACTGGGCTGGCTGCAAGTGGCACCGTTGTCTCCAAACAAATTAAACCGTAAATGAAGTCTCCCACTTAATATGGGAGGGGTGAGAGAAGGAAGGGAGTGGGAGAGCCCTGAGTGAGTGAATGGAATCTTTAAACGTTGACCGCATGAAGGTTAATGACCACTTTGTCAAGCCAAAGCAATCACTGATGCTGTTCTTATCTGTAAAGGAAGTATTCTGCTCACATCTGGCTTGACATCCGCAGTTCACTCTAAAAGGGCTTTTACAGACAAAAATAGAGCTCATGGTCAAAAGGAAACTGCTAAAAGTTCCACTACATCTCGTTTCCTAGGAGATAACAAGGTACAGTTGCTTGTAGTGGTTATATGGGGTGTTTCACGTCACTTTGCTAGACAAAGAAGCAATGACTTTGCTTCTTCATTTTATACTGTGGGATCCATTACCAGAGCAGCCATTCTGTTTGACTTGTGTGATCACATTCAGACAGATTTCACTCAGTAGCACCTTTCGAAACACAATCCTGCATGTGCTCAAAAATGAGGAAAGCACTCCAAAATGAAGCACTACTTCAAAAATGGAGTGTACAAATGAGCACTCGCAAAATTCAGAATGGCCTACGGCAGACAGACCCATACAGTATGTGGCCAATAGGTTCAAGGTTCTGTTTTTTCTGTGTTTTTTACCCTATGATTTTCAGAGTGTTCTCTCTCTCTCTCTCCACCACTGCAGAGTCCTTCTTTTGATTTGAGTTCAATCGTCGGACCACAAGACCCACGTTTCCAGCTATAGATATGATTATATGTGGGCCTTTTGCTTTTGTGAGCAGCAGAACATTGGGAATAAATATAAACTCAGGCTCACACTGCCAATTACATTTGAAATCTGTTTATAGTCAGCTGTCTGCCCACATACTAACGTCATCGTTATTACATTACCAGACAAAAGACCACCACAAGCTCCCCTCTCTCTCCCTCTCCTTCTATCTCTCCATTTATGTTTTTTTTCTCCCTCTCTCTCACACATACCACCTCTCTCTCCTTCTATCTCTCTCTCATACATCTAGATGCCCCCTCCCTTCTCTCATATCATCTCTCTCTCTTTCTCTCTCTGTCTTTCTCTCCTTTGAGGAGAGCACGACCACTCTTTTCTCCAGCTCCACCTGTCTCTTAAGAAATCGTATTAATAACATTAGCCGACATGGAAGGGGGGGAGAATGAAGTTAGAGAGGCCCCAGGGGCCACAAAGGGGTCCCCCAAATCATCGAGTGGGGCCAGGGGCAGAAAGGACAGCCGTCTCAGGTAATGAATTGGATCGTCTGTTGATGGGAGGCTTAGGAGGAGGAGGTGGACGAGGAGGGGGGGGGTTGAGGAGAAGGAATGCCCTTCACGGGGCGAAGCATCGTGGAGCGGACCAGAGCAGAGCGGGGGCTCACCTTGAGCACAATCAGGTGGAGATTGCGCCTCCACGCCCCAGTCACGCCCAGGGGGAGAGAGCGAGAGTAAACGAGAGCACGAAAGAGAGAGATCATCAAGAATCGGAGCCGACGGGATGGATGAGTCGATCCTCCTCTCCAGCCTCGTTAGCGCCAAACGTTAGGCCTTTACCACAAAACAATAACCCTCTCCAGCGATGATTGAAAGATGAAATATTGAAGAGTGCCGGCACATTTTTTACAAGGGCACTCTGTGATGGATGAGCGTGTAGCACCACTATGAAAATGACTGTTCTGCAGCATCTATTTGTTACAAATGTACGTTTTACTTCCAGGTTGACACTAATGGCCTTAGAAAAAGCCATTGCCAAAGCACAGAGCAGATTTGCTTAATGCCCACCACCATTAGTGGACACTGACAGTGTGGCTAGGTAGTGTGGGGGGGTGGGGCATGGTGAGAGCCAGAGGGGATTTAAGTTATAATCGCATCAATAATTCTCCTCTCATATCAACAAGTCATCTGCCAGGCCAACAGCTCTTGAAGCGTCCATATGAAGACAGCATTAGAATAATAAAATAAGCATGGCCTCCTGCTAAGTTAGTATGTGACGATGAGCTCAGGCCATCAATGCCCTAGAGAGCAATCCAACTCTAGGAAGAGTTCTGGCTCTGATCTGCTGGACACTCGCCACATCCGGGCCAAACCTGCCCCAGCACCGGCCTGGCAACCATCCTTACCGGATGGTGGTTCCCTTCCAGCGCTGCACCGTCACTAACAGGTAATAAAAGCATTATGGGTTTTTCATTACACCAAGCCAGGCCACTGGAGAACAACCGGTAGACAGGCGAAGGATGAGCGAAGGGGGTTAGGAATACTGTCAAATGTGATTACACCCAATAATATGTAATATGTACGTGCTGCACAGCTCACACAGACCTTGCTCTGGTTGGTTGCTGGTACTGTGAGTGTTCTTGCCCCTTTCTTTTTTTCTGTATTCTGATGATTGCATTAGATGGGGATCAAATATGAGGAGAAGCACTTTGGGATACGAAGCACAAACACACAATGTTATTACAAAGGATGGCCCCAAAGCTAAAGGTGTATGAGCACAGAGAGAAACAGACTTAAAGAGGAGAAAAGAAAGTGAGAGAAAAAGAGGGAAAATGATAGAAAGATAGATAGATAGATACAGTAGATAGAGAGAGATGGATAGATAGATAGACAGATAGATATAGAAACATGCACAGGTAGATAGCAAGAGGATGAAAGTTAGAGAAAATAAAAGAAAGATAGACAGATGAGTAGGGAGTGAAAGGAAATGAGAGAAAGAAAGAAAGATAAATGGGTAGCGATAGATGGATAGATAGATAGCGGGAGAGAGATGAGTCTGTGAAGAGAATAAATTTGGGCTGGAGGATTGTGAGTTGTCCTGAGGGAAACCCTGCAGTTGTTCTATTACGGGCTGTTCTGCCAGGGAAATCAGCACGCTGCCATTGCACCAGGCGCCAAAAAACACAGTAGCGTGCGCGTGTGTGTGTGTGTGTGTGTGTCTATCAGAGGCTCCTCTTGAAGCACCTTTATGGAGACAAATGACTTTGCCTTGAAGCGATTCCACCTGAAGGGCAGTGTGTGAGAGAGAGAGACAGAGAGAGAGAGAATGAGAGAGAGAGAGAATGAGAGAGAGAGTGGCAGGTGGAGGACGATAGACAGCAGTTAGCACAGCAGCAGAGCCCGGACACGCCAACGCCACCAACCAGCTCTCAGACAACACCAGCCACGACCAGTGGAGGAGGAGAGAGGGAGAGAGAGATACAGGAAGGAAGAAAAGAACACCACCAAGGACCAGGGGAGGATGAGAGGGAGATAAGATGAGAGAGAGGGACAATGCCAGCTGTGAAGAGAGAGGAGGAGGAGAGAAAGTGAAAGGTGTAAGAAAGGAGAGGGGTGGATGGGGAAAGATACACAGGGAGTAACAGAGAAAGAGAACAGAGAGAGAAATGCAGAAGGGCAGAAAAATAAGGGGAAAGAGAAGGAGCATGAGAGTAAGAGAAAAACAGGCAAGACAGTGAGAGTGACATGCAGAAAGACGGGGAGCACAAAAGAGAATGAGAAGTGAAAGAAAAAGAAGAATGCATGCTGAGCAGGTCGAGAAGACTCTTATTATTATTATTATTATTATTATTTTTTGGATGGGGAGGGGATGGTTGTGTCCCTGTCAGGATGGAGCACGTTGTCTGCATGCATGCCTTTTCCCCCAGCAGCACAATGGGATCAGTCACAGCCCAGCCCCAGCTCTCTCCAACGCGCCTGCGCACCAGCAAATCCTCCTGCGCTCTCACAAGGCATGCAACCTGACAGAGGAGAGAGCGAACTGACAAAGACGGAGAGAAAGGGAGAGATTTCTAGAACGTTTTGACTTGTCGAGCCTCTCAAGGCCAATCTTCTTCTTCTTTTTTTCTTCTTCTTCTTTCTCTTCAGAGTGTTCGCAGGGAGCATGACACTGATGGATCACACACACGCACACACACACACACGCACACACACACCCACACACACATACACACACAGACACATACACAAACACACCTTACACTGCAAACAACGAACAGACAACAAACAAATACACATGCATCATGGATAACAAAAGCAACAACACACACACAGAGCATGCTACTATGACACAGACGCAGTGCAGTGTCACTTGAAAAGTGCATTTGCATTCTCCCCACTCTCTGTCTCTCCCTCTCTCTCTACGTCTCTCTCTCTCTCCCTCTCTCTCTCTCCGTCTCTAGTAGTCTCTGTGTGAACGCTCACATGGAGACTCGTGTGACTGCACCGGCAGGAGAAGTCAATCCTACCTTCAACTCAGCTAACCGGTGACATGCACGCAGTCCCACCAGCACCTGGGCCTGCACACACGCACACACGCACAAATACACACACACACACACTTAAAGACGCATGCTCTCTCTTTCTCTCTCTATTAGTCTGTTTCTCTAATACAGATGCACACACGCACACACACACCTTCCTATGTTTTTAAATGTGTGACATTCAATATCATCTGTATCGGTATGTTATACATGGCATGTTATACATGGCATGTTATTTTCAGTGTTGCTTTGTACTTTAGGCACCTCAGATTAGCCTCAGAATGTCTTTTTCTCTGTCTGTCACTCTCTCTCTCATCTCCTCTATCTCCACAGCGATCCCCCACTAGCGGCCACCTCTTTTGTCTCGCGCCGCCATCGCGTCTGTCACCATGGAGATGGGCAGGCGGCGGGTGTATGTATGTGTGAGGAGAAAAGAGGCTGGGTTGGGGTGAGATATTATAACTGGTGAAGCTAGACTTTTCAGAGGCATCTGGGGTTGAGGTGGGCATGTCTGGTCCAACTTTCTCAAGTGGTGGAGTTCATTTGCAGGTGTGCGGATGGAGGTGGAAGGTGGAGGGGGGGGGGTCTCAGGGGTCTCGGCTGGTCACAAATAGAAAAGTTGAGAGACAGATGGGGAGAGCTTAATTAAAAATAGTTTGTGTGCAGTGACAGAAAATGACAAAGCTCACGGCCGTGTCACAGGGAAATGGTGTCACGAGCATGCCACTGAAATTCATTAAAAGCAAGTGTGCGTGAGCTGCACAGAAACACAGGGAACAGCGACATGCGACTTCCACCTACTCTATTACTTACAATAATCGTAAAGCTCCCTCTCAGATAGAATGTTATGTGGGCACACATAAAGCCATGAAGCCATGATGGAACTGTAAAGCTTTATGCAACATAATAAAGTCTAGTTTTGAATCACTCACACAATTCAATTCTGAAGGTATATGATCTCACTGAATGACAATAGCTAAGCACATTTGTGATCCCTCACAACATCACCTTGTTAAAATTATGACATCATACATTTATTGTCAGAACTGTATAATGTGTATAACATGGTTATAACATAGTTGTACCATGCTATACTGATGCTAGATGGTTAAAGCCTCTTTTTTATATAATTATATTTATCTGATTTTATACATGTAACAGAAATTGTTTATACCAGTACAGATAGATTAACCTTTACATTTACAGTCCCACTTACTCAGCCTAGGTATTCACATTCTGTTACTCACAAGCATTCATACTCACACACATCCATCCACATCTACATAGGAAGCCCACACTATGACCCATACTCCATACAGTACATGCAACTGGAGTGCCCTACCACACATAGAACACCTCCACACACACACACATACACACTTTATATCTTGACCAACTTTTGATTATAAAGATTCAGTTACACTTTACTTGAAGGTATCTACATAAGAGTGACATGACACTGTCACTGTTTATGACATAACATTTATGACATAACATTTATGACATAACGCTTCTGTCCTTAAGTGTCATTCTGTTTTTCTCATGACAAGTTAGGGGTAGAGTTATGGTTATGACAGTGTCATGTCACTCTTATGTAGATACCTTCAAGTAAAGTGTTACCAAAAATGTATATGTCCTGCCATACTCTATTAAATTGTTCTTTTTTATTTCTTTCTTAGCAGAGTGAATTGGATGCTGAAGCGGAGGGCTTCGTTCAGATCATGCTCTCATGCGTACGGTGTGGGTTCACTAAAGTCTCTGACGTCTCTATTTTAAAGTGTCTCTATTTTGGAGTGCCCTCGAGTAGTGAGTTTATCAGCCAGGGGGCCCAGCACATAAACATTCTGCTCACACAGCGCGAGGTTGTCCAGTCGGCCGAAACACGGCCAGGGGAGCCCGAGGAGGCCCAAGGCAAGGATACAGACAAGTCAGAAGGTCAGCCCAAGAGTGGGGCGGCTGCCACGACTCTTTAACGCATGCGGCCGGACCGGGGCCAGATCTGGGCCAGAGCTGGGAGAGATCCCCAGGCTGAATCCGTAGCCAATGAGATGCTCTTTTGGGCTGTGTAGATCCGGCAGAGAGGGGAGAGCAAAGGATTACTGTGGAGGGAAATAATGTTTGTGAATGCGTTCAGGTCAACCAGAGACTTCAAGAGCCCAAAGTGTATCATTTCATACATTCATATACATTCACATATAAGTCCCTTTAGGGCGAAGCAAGACCCCTCCGCTGGCACGTAGGGGTCCGGTTCGCCCTGTCGGGACTTATTTTCCCAATAATGACTGGCGTTCTATACATTATCCCTTACAAGTCTCTCAGCTCTGGCTTTGTGTCTGTCCTGGGTCTGACCCTAATACACCATGTCTGTGCCTGCCTAATCAGGGCTAGAGCTGGATCTGGCCGAGAGTAAACTGCTGACTAGCAGTGCTATTTGTGACCACTTTGTAAACCTTCTCCAAGAGGGAGGCAGTTGTGTCCATTTATCCATAGTGTCTGGCATTGCCATCTCTACGCACTGGACAATCCAAGTCCAGACTGCAATTTTCGCATGTGCCTCCCTTCAATGGTGGAACCAGCTATAAAATGTTATCAGAGCAGGGGCATCCTGCTTTCTTGTCAATAATTGCTTGATGACTCATCTCTTCAGAGAGCACTTCCTTTATTAACACCTCTAACACCCTTACATGCCTAACTTGCACTTACTGTGCAATTCTTTACCTGTCTTCCTTGCACTTTGTTGCATTGAATAGATTTAGTACTTCCTTCAAGGTCTCTCTCTGCACTGAGGGTTAAGTGTGTTCCTCACCAGTAAATCGTTTTGGATAAAAGCATCTGTTCAGTGAGCAAAGGTACAGTAAGATGCACATGTACCATTTGCTAGAAAAGTCGCCAACACAGAAAACTGGTGGTGCCAGAATGAGCCTGGCCCAAAGTTTTGCTAGATCTGGCAAATTTGCCAGTTAACTGCTCTCATGGATCTGAGAAGGAGAGGAAGAGAGAGACATGCAGGAAATCAGTAAAGTGAAGAAAATAATGGCAGGGAAAATATTCAGTATATTCAGAGCCGAATTAATAACTTCATACATTCCTGCCATGGGTCTGTCTGGGTTTATAACCTCCTACATTCCTGCCATGGGTCTAAGCTTTTCAGCTTGTTCTCCACAGGTAACAGCTTATTTTGAAGCAGATTTAGCCAGGACCTGACCCAACCGAGCCAGCCCCCGACCCAGCTATGGTCTAGCTGTGTGTGTGTGTGTGTGTGTGTGTGTGTGTGTGTGTGTGTGTGTGTGTGTGTGCCCCTTAGGTGAAGCCTCTCCCAGGGGGAAGCGGCTCAATGTCACCAGACAAAGTCACAGCAGTGACTAACGCAGCATCAGAAGTCACTGTCCATCCTCATATCGCTGAGATCTTTCCTTTTTCCCTCCCCTCTGCCTCATTGTCCATTTGTCAAAGTGTCAAAACTGTGCATCCCCGTTTTATGGATTTCTCACATGACTAATTGTGTTCTGCAGCCGTCCTCCGTCGGCTTGATTGATTTCGACACGTAGACGGAGCACAGAGCCCTATCAAAATCAGATTAAAAAAAAAAAAGTTCTCGGGGTGTGTGGGTTTTGGGGCAGTGAAGGACACATAGCTGACCTGTGCCCCACCCCTCTGCTCTCCATAAGCGTGGTGCTGCCAGCTTGGGAGAGACAAAGATAATTACGGCCATCAAAGGTGTCACCGGACACAGCTGCCGCTGCCGTCCTCATTCATCAAGCAAAGCTGAGGCCTGACTGGACGGGACAGCAGGCTGTGAACTTCAAAGGGCTCGAGTGGGAGGGGATGTAAAAATAGTTGGGTTTTTTTCTCCTATTTTTCATTGGGGGAAAAAACAATTAGCATTGGTTTTTAGAAGAAGCACCATGGTTACAAATTTGCATGGTGTTTGTGATTCATTGTGGTTATTTTTATAATGATAATAATAAGTAGATTATTCATTCCTATTATCAGTAATTCATTAATTCATAAATACTTCAGATGACTGTGCTGATTGAGAATAATCTGTAATAGTGCACCCTAATATTCATGGTTACAACAATGTTTCTGATGGTGGTCAACAATTGCAATTCTTAGAGGATAAATCATTTAATCCACTTCTCCCTCTGAGAAAAATAAAATCTAGTGTTTTTAAACTGCATTTCATCAGAAAGGTCAGTTGTGCTCCATACTGTCTATCTGTCAGATCAGGGGAAGCAAAAACATGATTTTTTATTGTGGTCAGTTTGTCATCACATGCTTTCACTGATTTTCTTTTAAGCATAAAGCTGTTCATGGTCGAATTAGCCCTTGTTGAATTAGTCCATGGTTGAATTTCCCCTTGCGTGTGCGTGTATGTGTGTGTGTATGTGTGTGTGTGTGTGTGTGTGTGTGTGTGTGTGTGTGTGTGTGTGTATGTGTGTGAGTGTGTGCTTCCCCCTTGCGTGTGAGAGGTGCATGATTCGCTATCATAACTCACAGCATACCGCCGCACATCTAAGTAGGGCATAAAATGTACAAGCTGAACTATTTCCAGAGAGCAGGAGAGAGCAGCTCATCTGAGGCAGAGGCTCACTGGCAGGCTTCTGTGCTCCCTATGTGTGCTAGGCTGTGCTGGGCTACGCTGCACACATCACCAACTCACACTGTGGCCTGCAGGAAGAGATGAAACCTTGCCTATTCGCTACTCTATTTTGTATGTGTGTGTGTGTGTGTGTGTGTCTGTGTGTGTGTGTGTGTGTGTGTGTGTGTGTGTGTGTGTGTGTTGTGAGAGAGAGAGAGAGAGTTCATGCAAAGTAATTTACATGCGATGAGATTATACAGCGAGACTCTGTTCTGCTCAAGGATAGTCGTTCCCTGACGAGCTGGAAGAAAACAACAACAGCAACAACAACTAGAGCAGCAGCAACAATAACAACAAAACAGCAAAGCTACAGCTGGATTGACAGCTATAAAATGCATCAACATCAATGTGGGAAGGTGAGTCTAAGAAGGGAGAGTATTCTATCCAGGGCTCTAGTCCTCCTGTTGTGTTCACGTTCAAATGTGACCGATTGACAGTTTTTTTCTCTCAAAAATATTGTTAACTTATTCTGATTACCATGAGACTCCTTTGACTTTGTTAACACAGGGCATCTGAACACACAAAACAACATTTTGATCATTTTTATAACAATTGAGTGTTTTATTTAACTTTAAAACACCCAAATGTATTTCCGGTCAAAAATGACCGGCCATTAGCAATGAATGGGTGAGAAAATGGTTAGTGTATAAAATTGAGTTCAGGCACATACTTATTGATCAGATGGACAGTATATGTGCTTCTGTACATTAAAACACACGGTAACACTTTAATTGACGGGTGAGTTCATAACACATTTATAGCAGCTGTCATAAACTGCACATAAAGCATTCATGACTGTTTCATGAGACATGACTCAACATTCATACCAAACCTTTCATGAATGTGGAAGACAAAACGACGAGAGCTTGTCAAAATAAAAGTCCAAAGTCGCAAAGCAGCATTGCTGTTTTTGGTCCAAACATCTTACCTGATCATGTCACATCTGAGTCAATGGTCAAGCAAATAATTTATTTGTTTTATGATAACCTTTGCAGATGATTTCTCATATTTTACTACTGGGAGTGTCCAACCGTTCCAGGTTACACAAATACGGGTCAGCTGAATGTAGGCTAGTTTACCTCCCAGTGTTAAACTCAGTGATTACAAATACTTCACAACTTGTATAGTAAAGTGACATTCGATGTAGACTTCATAAGATATTCATGAAATATTTACAAAGATACACAAATTCGATGTTGGACTTTTATTTTGACAAGTTGTCGTTGTTCTGTCTTCCACATTCATGAAAGGTTTGGTATGAATGTTGAGTCATGTCTCATGAAACAGTCATGAATGCTTTATGTGCAGTTTATTACAGCTGCTATGAATGTGCTATGAACTCACCCGTCAAGTAAAGTGTTACCAAACACACACACAAACACACCCTCACTCCCCCTCTTTGATTTTATGCCAGCCTCCACTGGAACCTTTCCCCAATAGAATCTTACCCTTTCTGACTTGCATGAGCTCAGGTCAGTGAAGCCTGCAGGCCATAAATAGCAAATGGAAGTGCAAAACTGTTTATATTCAATAGAATACAAGTTGATACAAAGGTCTATGACAACATTAGATGATAATATGTGTGTTACTATGGATTTATAACAAGCGGTCAGTTTTGACCGGGAACACAAAACTAGTAAACGAATGTAGGGCTAGGGCTTGGTGTGTGTGTGTGTGTAGTATTCAGGGTTCTCTGCAACACTGCTCTGTCTTCTAGTTAATATATACACTATAGAAAATGGAAATGATAGGCTAAGTCAACACACAATTTATGGTCCTCTCTGTGGGACTAAAATAGTGGTAGCTGTTTAACAATTTTTGCATCAACCTGGCAAATCCAACAGTAATCTAAGAGCCATCAGCTCATCTAACCTCAGCATCACCAGAGCAATAACAACAACAGCAACAAAAAATTTATATAGCACTTTATTAAGTCATCCAAAGTGCTTCACAGTGAAGGGGTAACCTCACTAACCACCACCAATGTGTGGCATCCACCTGGGTGATCCACGGCAGCCATTATGTGCCAGAACGCTCACCACATACCAGCTTGAATAAACTTCAGTCAGATTGAAACAGTGAAGAAGGGGGCTTGGTATGGCAGTGGGGGGCTCAGTGCACATACCCATACAGAGGTATAGGCCTTACTGTATCACTACACGTCTGTGGCACATGTCAAACTAAAGCTGTCAGAACTAATCCAAAACCTCAAATATAGTGCTGTTTGTGTTCCTCATGGTGAGCATTGTCAAAACAGCACCAGGCAGTTACTGATGGTCCATTAATATGAGCCCTGATCACAGCTGGGTTCAAACGAGGGCAATGAGGATGATGACCTTTGGCCTTCTGCCCATGAGTTACTGTCTCAGCCCTCCCTCTGTCAGACTAGCCACTTTGTTCTCCAGTCTCTCGTCTCTCTCTCTTTCTCTTGGCTATTTTTCTTTTGTTTTCAGATGCTGTCTCCTTTTTTCTTTTCCATGAAATAGCCCTATTTCACCTTAGGCACTGACTCTCTCTCTCTCTCTCCCTCTCTCTAGCTTTATTCTCTCTTTCTCCCTTTTTCTCTCTCTTTCTCCCCTCTCTCTCTCCTTCTCTCTCCGTCTCGGCCTCTCTCCTTTGGCTGGCCGGTAGAGTGACTGGCAGTGGAAAGGCTGCCTGCCTCTGCCTGTCTATTGACCACGTGAGGAGGACTGACGGCTGCCAAGAACAACACGGTTCCTCCCAGTCGCCGAGTCAAAGGAACTTCCAGCTGTCCATTTACATTTCAAAGAGCTAGGCACTCTCCATCCCCATAGACAGGGAATGATGGGGAGAGAGAAGGGAAAAGAGAGAGAACAAGAAATGCACAAAGAAAGAAAAGTACAGAAAGAGAGGAAGAGATGGAAATAGAAAAAGAAACAGACAAGAGAGAGAGAGAAAGAGAGAACGAAGTTAGGAACAGGAGCTTGTGAATGAGATGGAACCAGAGAAGGGGCTGAGAGAAAGAGAGCTGGAGGGAGATAATGAAAAGCAAAAGCAGTTGATCCTAAGGAAGGGAGAGAAATGAAAAGATAATGAAAAAAAAAGCAGTTGATCCTAAGGAAGAGAGGGGGGGCTGAGAGAAAGAAAGCTGGAGGGAGATAATGAAAAGCAAAAGCAGTTGATCCTAAGGAAGAGAGGGGGGGGGCTGAGAGAAAGAAAGCTGGAGGGAGATAATGGAAAGCAGAGGAGCGGTTGGTGGGTGAGCACCACAGAGAAAGAAGATAAAGGACTCCTCAGAGCACCATAAACTTCTCTAACATCTCACCTGTGCCTGCCAAGTTTTATGGGCAGATATACTGCCCCACAAGGGGCCGGTGTGTCGTTAACGATCATCAGCTCTAGCACTATCAGCAACGTTACGGCTATTTCATATGCTGCAAGGTTACTATATGGGTTAAAGGATAATTCCGGTATTTAGCACTTTGAGTCCCTATTCTGGTTTGTTTTGGATGAACCAAAGTGGTGGACACTGAAATTTTGACGATGGGTCCTGTCTCAACTTTCTGACTCATTTTGAATCACCGTTGACTGTTTCAGAGTGGCTGGCTATTGGCATGCACAAACATCGTCCTTAAAACAACCCTTAACGTTCGTTTTTAAAACTGTGCAACTCACCGAGTGGTTAGTGATGTTCGCTGATGTTCCAAAACAAGTAGCGTAGCGAAATACAGTTTCTGTCGTATTTTATTTGCCATTTTGTAAAATCCCGTTGATTTCTAATGGAAGACTCAATGCGCTACCGGAAACAGAAAGGGGGTCTGTTTACATTTGGTTGTAGTCTTTCCGCAAGACCTTCTTTTACTGCCTGTGCTTCAGACTCAAATATTGAGCGGAAGTTTATACACTGTTGTGAGGTATCTGAAAAAATAGTTCCACAATAGCAAATAACACAGATTGAAATCATACATTGCGAGAACACCACAAACCACTCGGTGAGTTGCACAGTTTTGAAAATCGAACGTTAAGAGTTGTTTTAAAGGACAAGTTAGGTATTTTACACTTAAAGTCCTGTTTTTAGATTGTATTTGATGAAATAGAACGGTTAAGATTGAAAATTGGTTACATGCTGCTGGTCTGAGAATTTTAGGTTTTTGTGGTATGCTCACACAAAAATTGCTGCAAAAGATGCTTTCCAACAGGTGTTTTACCATTCGTTGTAAAATTGTGGAGCTATTTTTCGCCTTACACTCGTACATTCTTCCGTTGAGAGCTTTAATAATAGACACTTCAGCCCAGTTGGTGGTGATAATGCACCTTTGTGTACACTTGCCAATTACAAGCAAACCACTGGCATTTCATTGAATACACAGAAAAAGCAGAAGATCGCTGTCTTAATTGAGTGCATTTGAAGTATTTTGCAAAAGACAGCTAATAATGGGGCGATTTTGTGCAGTTCCGACTTGCAGGAAAATTTGTGGCAAAAAAAGTTGTCACAGACTTCCTTTCAACGATCCAGAAAGGCTAAAGTTGTGGCTGGAATTTCTGGGGTTGGATGTGAGCACACCTGTTGAGGATCTGCAGAAAGCTGATCACTGTGTCTGCGGTCTGCATTTTACTAATGAGGACTTCGCTGAAGGTCGAAAGAAATTGCCCAAAAAGCTCTTTCACCTGAGAAATACAATGGTTCCCACATTACGTCCTGGGATGACAGAGTTGGAAGAACCTGGGGTAAGCTTGACATTTTGTAACGTAACAAGGTAACACTTTACTTGACGGGTGAGTTCATAACATATTCATAGCAGCTGTCATAAACTATACATAAAGCATTCATGACTGTTTCATGAGACATGACTCAACATTCATACCAAACCCTTCATGAACGTGGAAGACAGAACGACGACAACTAACAAAATAAAAGTCCATCAATCGCAAAGCAGCATTCTACAGGGCTTTAAGTGTAAAATACCGAACTTGTCCTTTAAGGACATGTTTGTGCATGCCCATAGCCAGCCACTCTGAAACAGCCAAAGGCTATTCAAAACGAGCCAGAAAGTCGAGACAAGACCCATCGTCAAAATTTCGGTGTCCACCACTCTAGTTCATCCAAAACAAACCAGAAAAGGGACTCAAAGTGCTAAATACCGGAATTATCCTTTAATGCTCAGTCAACCAATATAGCTGAGCTAACTCCTGTTCTGGGGCTCGTTTCTAGAAAGCGTCTTTGGTTAACTTGCGTCGCAACCTTGAGAGTTCGCTCCGTCGTTCTTGGATTTGGTGTTTCTAGAAAGGGTAGTTCGAACTTGCAATCGCAAACAAGGATGCAAAGTTTGGTCGTTTGAACTACTGCCCCTGGGCAGTCGCACTTGTGTCGTTCCTTGGTAGTTCCAGTTGGTGTCTGGAGCGCCTAACCAAAAATCACAACCGCCTAACCAAAAATTACAAAGAGGACGTTTATCTCGTGACTCAGTGATTGATCTATCCTGTAGCTTAATTTTCATTAGGAGATTGACTCCCCTACTGGGCTCATTCTTGCTATTTAATTTGAGTATTGACTTGCTTTTTGATAAGCTAGTTTTATAATCTTCACAGACTCCCTTGCCTGTTTTCCCTGCGTTGTAGGTTCGATTTTCTTATGATGTGAGATTGTCCTCTTGCTTCTCGCTACCTGCAGGTAAACTAGTGTGACACGTAGATTCAATTGTTTTTGACTGATCTTGTACCTATTGGACTCTTGATGTATAGTAGGCCTAACTATAAATATGTATGTTCAAAACCTATTGTTGTGTCTAGGCCTACTCTTACTCAGAGGTAAGATTTGATAAATTTAGTGATACCCAGAAATTCGTCCAGGCTATATATTTTTTCCAACATAGATATTTAACACAAATAATGACTCATATTGGTCGGCTTAAGTTAACTGTTTTATAATAGGTTTAGGTTTTTGCAATGGCAATGCCAGCATTAATCACGGTTTAAATTAGAAAAATGTCGACATAGGCCGTGACATAATTTTTTTACGGGGTGGGGTATTACACGTTGCCACTGTTTCCACCAATGATATGTATCGCTGCATCATCAACAACGTTGTTGGAACTACGGTGTTCGAACGTCAGAGGTAGCGAATTGCGACATAGGTACGATGCTTTCTGGAAACAGGTGTAACAATGTCGTTGTTTGGTCGCAAGTTGCATAGTACCATGGTGGTTGAGCAACGTTGTTGCTAACTTGTCGTTGCAAAATGAATGTGTGTTATACTGCATGTATCATGTATTTGCATACACACACATATGTGCAACAAATCATCAGGAAGATATGAATAAACAGACATATGGGAATCAAACTGCAGAGCAAAACAAGGCAAAACGATTACACCAGCGATGGCTGAATGCTCACCGAGAGTGTATTTAGGCTGCTGTGTAATTGGCCTCACTCTCTTCCTCTCCATTTCAGTCAGTTTCTCTCTTTATCTCTCACCTTCTCCTTCACTCTTTGGTAGTCCCCTCTCTCTCTATCTCTCTTTCTCTCTCTCTCATGTGGCAGATCAAACCCTGCTACCAGGGGAGAGGACAGAGTTTGTTGGTTCATTATCCCATCATCACTGCTGGCCTTCCCCGTTGACTCCCCTTCCTATCTCCCTTCCTACATTCTGTTGATGTCATCGCTCAGAGTAAAAGGAGAAAGATAAAATAAATAAAAAAACAGGGCCTCTGCCAAAAGATCTACACAGCATGGAGAGAGTGGGCTACTCCCAGTGGGATCTTAACACATTCTCTGCGTTCTGCTTACAGTCTCAGTCTCTCTCAACATCTTCTTTGGAAGGTTCCAGAAAAAGATGTACAAGTCTAGAATAGAAAGATGGTACCATGCCTAGTTGAAGGAGTCCTTTCTCACCACATTTGTAGATAATAAATGCATTTGCCACTGCTAATAGGGAACCTTTTATGGCCTTTTTTATAAGAGTGTGGCGGTGACATATTGTTATCATGACCTTCCCTAAGAGATCTCAGACCCAAGCTTAATGCAAATGGTACTCTTGTTTTGCCTGAAATAAATATCTTCACATTATCATCCATAAAACATGTTTATCTTATTGAACACACAGACATAGCCCCATTTTATTTCAGTATTTCCCTTGTTTTCATTGGTAAGCAGTGAATGCGCTGACGCTGGAGACTCGGACAGGATGGAATATAAATGGGCTGTGTGTAAGGGTTAGGGTTGAGTGCTAGTTATGATTAAAGCTGCTGCTGTAGTGAGGGAGTGAGTGTCAGGGGTCGAGGTCAGGTCAGGTCAGGTCTTGCTTAGGGTTGCATTTAGTTGACAGGCAGTGCACAGTCTCGGTTGGCTAGGTTGGCACACCACAATACTCAATATGTTGTCCAACGGTGAGTCATTTTTCCCCGTTGCACCGACACTGGATTTTTCCGGTTCCCCCACCTGCCAAATCCCACTTTAACCACTGACAGTGTGACTGTTTTGCTAGTAGCATATCCAGAATGAGCCATCAAAAGCGTTATCAAAATAGCTATGAGGATGGAGGTTAGGAAACAGAGATGAGTATATTAACGAGAAGTCTGAAAGACAATCCTTAACTCTCGCACCATTACAATAGTCAAGATGAGAGTCTACAGTCCCTTTAATTAGCACTAATTAAATGCACAAGCTAGTTGACATTGACACAGTGTTCCACTGGAGCAAGTAATACTACTTAATGTTGCTTAATTCTGTTTATGCCACCTAATGCAATAAACAACATTAATGTGAAGAGATTTTAGATGGCAAGCGTAATTCATCTGCTTACATGAACAGACAGTGAACTCTGGTATTACTCTAATGACCAACAAGCCAGTACTAAAGTGGTATGTTGGTTTGTTCACATTAACTAATGGACTGAATATGTCATGGAATGATTTAATTCCTGGAACCTAAATGGCCTAAACTAGAGACACCAGACACAGAGAGGAGAGAGGAGTGAGAGATGACACTGTGTACAACGCTGCGAGCCAGTGGACCTCTACTCCTCCTCATGGATCATGTTCCCTCTTTATCCATCACTGCCTGGACACCGGATTATCTGCACCTCCCCTTTTCCTCTCTCTCCCCTCCTTCTATATCCTCTCCTCTCCCCTTTTTCACCTCCTCTTCTCCTCTCTCCCCTCCTTCTGTATCTTCCTCTCCTTTCTCTTATTTTTTCCTCTTCCCCTCACTCTCTCTCCATTCTCTACTCATTCTCCACTCCCCTCTTTTTCTATATCCTCTCCTTTCCCGCTTCTCTCCTCTCCTTTCTCCCCTTTTTTCTCGACCTATCTCTTCTCTCTGTCCATTCCCCACTCCTCTCTCTCCTCCCCCTTTCCTCTCTCGCACCTCTTCTCCTCCCCTGTTATAAGATCTAAGTCAGAGGGTCTGAAACCGGAAGGGTCCGGAACATGGCGTCGATCTTGCTGATTCTTCATGAGGATGCAAATCGTGAGGCTCTTACTTTAAAAGGGTGCTTGTATTTGGATGTTCTCATGCATTGCCTGTTTTAAGGACGCAGTAATCTAAATGTTTGAATACTGGTTGACCGGTGTTAAACCTCCCACCCTCTCTTCTCCTCTTTTCTCTCCTCACTCTTCTCTTTTTCCTCTCTTCCTCTTACTTCTCATATCTTCCAAATAGCCGGGTATTAATTAGAGTGAGTCGAGCAAACGATGGAGGGCGGGGGGAAGAGGGAAGCGTGGTCCTGGGTTGTTTATCAGACAGCTGACAATGACTGAGGTCATTTAGCAACATTAGCAAATGTGACCTCTCTGTATCGACTAAATAGCTGTTAAATTAGCATATTTCCAGCATTTCATCAAACAAAATGGTCCAATAATTGTTGCTCCACTCACATTTTGTATTTCAAACCACAGGTGTGACATGACACTTCATCTCTCTCTCAGAAAGTTCTTTAAAAAATGAAATAACATAACTAAAAAATTCTCTGCCACAAGACACTGCGCAGTCCTCTCCTTCTCCATGACACCCCACGGAGAGCGAAGACTGAGGGCCACCGACCCCTGGCTGGCTGGCCAGAGGTGTGTGTCCACAGGCCTCTGCTGCCCCCTGCTGGCTCCAGCTGTCCAACCAAGCCTGGGGCATCAACACGGCACAGCAAAACGCAGCGCAGCATCTTTAGACTTCAGTAGAGTAGCCCGAGCCATTACGGCCCCACACACCTCAGCAAGCCATCTCATTTAGACTGCGTGTGCTCTCCTGCTCCAGGACACAGAGGGACGCACAAAGACCTCCCGCTGCTGCCCATGCCACAGTGCTGTACTCCTCCACAGCCATTTCCACTGGGCGGAAAAGCACAAAAGGGGTAATGATGGCTGCAACACTGACAGACATGGTTTGGAGCCGCGATGCAGATGTTGTCAAGTAGCATCTGTTTCTGTTTGGGCACAATGCGTGGCGATGCGTGGAGAGGAGAGGAGAAGAGAAGGGTGAACAGGAGAAGAGAGGAGAAGAGAAGGGTGAACAGGAGAAGAGAGGAGAGGAGAGGAAGGATTGCTCAGCACTCACTCGTTGGTTCATATAATGGGGCGGAGGGGAAATTGTTAAGTGTGGCATGGTTGCCCAGAAGCAGGGCATGAATGACTTCAGATGGGTTTTTCTAGTTGGCAGCAGCTGTCTCATGCCAATTAGGGCCAGGGAGTGTTTATCTGCATCCAACCCCCATCCCTACGTAAACCACCCCAGGCTTCCTGCACCCCCAACCCAACATCATCCTCATCCCCATCCCCATTCCCCTAACCACCACCCCTCTCCCACTCAATCGCAACCCCTTCAGGACACAGTCACACACACAAACTCACACATGCACACACCCACACACATATATATATATATATACACACACACATACACACACACAGACATACAGACATACAGACACACACATGCTGCCATCAATTCAGACGTATTTGTGGACTAATTGTGTCAAGGGGCCAGCGTAAAACTCAAGGGTGGAGTGAAGGGGGAGGGGGAGATTAAGGGGAATGCAAAATGGGAGATGGAGGGCAGAAGAAACTAGTGAAGGGAGAAGAGGAAGGGCATTTTCACCCCAGTGCCAAAAAAAAAAAAATTTTTTTTTGGTGTGCTCTCTCTCTCTCTTTCACTCTCTATTCTCTATATCTCTCTCTGGTTTAAGATGACTTTCACTGGGGCCTGTTTCATTAGGCAGCCTGATGAATCCCCCCACACACACACACACACACACACACACACCCCCCCACCCCTCACCAGAGACCTGAATCTAAACCAAAGAGCTCTTAACCTCAAACTGCCTGCCACCACGTCAGAGGGAACCCGTCTTAATCTCATCCAGCAACCACCACAAACGTAGCCAGCGCTGCAGGGACCTACTCTTACTCAGGGCACTTTGTAAATTCTGCCTGTGGGAACCATCCATTACAGAGCACTATAGAGCAGCCTTGGCACTCTGCCTAACATACCATCAACAATGTGTCCATTTTATTTTGGTCATATTTTGGGGCTTTCTTACCTTTTTTTACAGGACAGTAAGGTTTGGACAGGAAATGAGTGGGAGAAAGATGGGGAGTGGGTTCAGGAAATGACCTCATGTCGGACTCGAACCGGGGTTCTCCTGAGCACTCAACTTGTCAGCCATGTCTCTTCGGGGCTGGAATGTTGCACTATTTCTAGACCACAAAACCAAGCCAGGTCTGAGGGGATGTGAGCTCTTACTTTTTGCACTTTGTACATTTTAGCCCCCCTGACTGTGACAGAGTACTGCCAAAACAGTTGAGTATGTGCTCTGATTGTCATAAACAAGCTGTGCTATTTTGGAATTGTGGTCAGTATGCCAGGTCCTCACCCCCCACCGAGACCCAGTTTTGAGGCCAGGCGTGGAGACTGTCCTCTCCAATCACCACACTGCCCTTTCCCATCCACAAAGACAAATCCTGATCACGCAATCAAAGCATGCTGTGTGTAAGACAAAATAGGCCATAGAAACAGTCCCGCTCCCCGAGCACAGTTTTCCATGAGGGCTCCATGCGGTGGGTACAGCCTCAGGCTGCTGTGGGGGGCCCATGGGCTGATCCTGCCTGATTGGAGCCTCCAGAAATGTCAGTTAGAAACTCAGATTCCATAATGTAAAGAAAATAAGACAGGGACAGAGATAGAAAGAGAGAGACAAAAGGACAGTGAGATGTCAGCTAGAAACTCACCTTGTTCAGAAACTGAAAGCATCAGGGGTTGACAACAACTTCTGAGAAAGGGACTGAGAGGGATTTTACAAAGAAAGTGTTTCAGAGAGAGAATGACAGAGAGCAGAGAGAAAGAGTGTGTGTGTGTGAGAGAGAGAGAGAGGGGGGAGGGGGATATGAGTTCTAAACTCAGCCTGTGTTTAGATACCGAGCACGGCAGCAGGCGTGGGGGCACTGGTGCCAGAATGTGTTCATTTAATTTCAGCTCATTTCAGTGGGGGCTGGCTGGCACGGGGAAGTGACACACTAATTGCAGCTGAAGAGCCGTTTCTTTCAGCGGGATGAAGACGGCAAGTCTTTGGGTGGCACTCCTGAGGACGGCACATCTGCGATAACGGCCCCTCTCTCCCTCAAGCAATAACCCAGATGGCAGCTAACTTTAGAACAGACTCACAAACAGAGAACCCGGACGTGAGCCTGACACGAACCAGATCGGACCGGGATCAGGAGTGTATCTGTATCTGACTGAGTCATGTCCCTTTCTGGGACGCCGAGCCCCCTTTTCTCCCACGAGCCTCATAGTGCTTTTTTTGGTGTCTTCACACCAACATCCTGTGGTGGTGAGTCATCCCGTAGGATGCACAAAGACCCAGCGCTCCCTTATTCAAGCACTTAGCATTGATGACCGTGTGGTAGCATTTCCCACCGTATCATCAAACCACGTGTATTCAATTCCAGTGCATACTGATTCCTGTTGCTTACCTGGTATAGAGCCAGGTGATGATAACAACACCAAGGTCATGCATTTAAGTCCAGAGGAACACAAATTCCAATGAAACTTAAGTGTTTCACTCTGTAGCTTTACATCAGCAGCTGAATCAGGGAATGTACCTAAGTGTCTGTATGCCAGAGGCTAAAGCATCTGCTGGGTGTTTTGTTCAATCAATATGGTGTATCTGACTAAGTGAATATGAGTCATTGGGGCTCAACTGGTATAGCACATAAAGGTCATTGGTTAGATAGCCAGGGAATACACACAGAATTTGTTTTTAATTGTACAACACATAACTTTATTTGATGTAGCTTGGCATCATTGAATCTGCAAAGTATGTGAGTGTAAACACTGATACACCAGAGGGCAAAACAACTGTTTTGGTATTTTGTACCAACATGCTGTCTAATGCTTTAAAAATATTCTGATTCTTAACCAATTTCCAAATCCATCTGAACCCATTATTTATATTTCCTCTCTGAGTCAACGACCTGGAATTATCTGTAAACATCATTTAATATGCATTAACTTTAAACTGCATTGATTTTTTTCTTTTTCGATCAATTGATGTTACAGTCGTCAATTAGCTTTGCTTGTTAGATATTGATTGGATGACACTGCTGAGCTGAGGCCAATCGAATACTCAGTTCGAACACACCGTCTACAAAAAAATGTCAACATCCACAAAATCCTAAGAATCTCACATATTGACATCTCACAATTGTGCTCCAAATTAGATATTGCCAAGCACCAAAAGGAATATGAAGAACCACCCTTACCAATATTACAGGCCACAATGTGGACTTCATTACCCTGTCATAAACATTGAATACACTCTCATCTGGAGCTATGCCAGCCACTTCTCAAGGGTGTATCAATGTCATGTCATCATTCATTTAAAACTGTGAGACTTCACAGTAGTATGCTGTTAAGGTGTTCGTCAAACCCGTAATAACATTAAACGATAATGGTAAGACATATACTCGTTGCTTTATAACACAGTCTTCAGGTAAAAATGCTATAACATGTTTACAACATGGTTATATCAATCTTATGACACAGTATTCGGGTAAAGTGTCATTTGGGCAGCCTATTTAAATGCCATCTATGAGCAGGGTGACTGATACAGCCGAAGGACATAAAACTTATTTCATCTCTCTCTAGTTTGGTGGGTTGTACCAACTGCAGCCGTCAAACTTGCACTGTCACAGTGAACCCATATAGTGCCAAAGTATTTGGAAATACAGCTAAAGAACATCAGATTATGATGATTATATTTATTGAGCCACCTCCCAAGAGGTCCAAATTGACCTTCTGCATTTTGTCCTCTTTATAAACTCCAACAACACACTCAAATCTCTTTTAATGAAGCCATGAAGCATTCACTTCATGCTTAAATGGACATTGCTGCAGAGTTAATTCAATTTACACCCAATGGTGATCCAAACAAGTCTATGGAATATCAATGAGCTCAGTCTTCAGAAGTTGTTGCTATTACATATCTGACTGCACACAAGTAATTATTAAAGGTGATTTTTTTCTATCAGAATAGTCCTGTGAAGAGTCAGCACATAAGTAATATTCAGTAACCTAGCAACAGACACTCTCAACAGTGGCAGCTTTTAAAAAAGAGAGAGAGAAAAGAAAAACAGCTACTGTATGTTCAAATTACAACAAACCCCCACTTACTCTAGGGCCGACAGCTGATGGTGTTAGATAAGTATTTTCAAGGATTTTGTGACCCTTTTATGACAAAACACTGTTTTGGTTGCAAAGGGAAGGAGTGGTCTGAACTAAAGTCTCTAAAGACTAAATGTTCTACAAAAAAAAACACACAGGGCACTTTTTTCTGTAACAATATCATACCTCAGAGTCTTTTTTTTCTGATTACTGAATGTGCCAATCAATCGCGGGTGCTGACAGGATGACAACATAACAAGGCAGGCACATAACAGTGCCCCCGGTCACCTTTGATTGGCAGTGTTGTCTGAGCAATGATTAGCCTGTGTTAGACACAGCAGGAGCTGTCTGCTTTTAGGAGCAGATGCCAGCCGAAACCACTCCACAGCCAATCTATAGGGGCCTTATCTTGTGTAGCAAAGTGATCATCGAACCACGCCACACGCATTAACATACTCTGATCCCATATGCATAGGCTACTTTCCCCCTTATAAGTAAGTAAAGTCTGCTAAATCATATAGCCATAACCGTAACCATAACCAAGTAATATTATTTGTGAAGCTAATTGGATGTTAGTGAATTTCTCAATAAAAAGCTATGTGTCAGACCAGATGTGGAAACAATAATTACAACTATTTATGTTATGAGAGGTGGTAGCATATTGGCATTTGTTTAGTACTGCTATGTGACATTAACTATAGTTGCATTGCTAGCTGTAGTATTGGCATTCATAGGGGTAATGGTAACTATAATACTGGTGGTAGCAGTTGTCATCTTAGTAGTGGTACCTGCAGAAGTAGTATTATTAATAGTAGCAGTGGTAGTGGTACTGCTAGTTCTGGCAAAAGAAGCTGTCATAGTAGTAGTAGGAAAGACTATTCTGACAACTTCACCTTTCTGTTTCCTTTGTGTGCCTTCACAGCTCTTTTCTCATTAACTTTTCACCACCCTTAATGTGTTTCCGTCTCCTGCGCCATGGAAGCCACCCGTAAACGTGTTTGTCCGTCCTCGAGCACGTGTAGGGGCCCTGAGAACCTCTGCCAGCTCGCATCAACATCACAATTAAAGCAAGACTAAATAAAAGAGACTGGCGTTGGCGCTCCCCGCTGCTGCTATGGCCATCTGTTGGGCCTACAGCCATGATTAAAGTGCTACTACGCAGCCATGTTTTGCCTGAGCCTGGGCGAGCGGGCGATGGAGAGAGAGAGAGAGAGAGAGAGAGCAGGGAGTCGCGCTGGAGACCAGGGGCCAACAGGTGACCTCATAATTACTCTCCAATCCCAGCATCCCACTGGCCCTGCTCTCTAAACTGCGCTGCAACTCCCGGCTTCGCATTAGCATACTCTTTCTCTCTCTCTCTATAGTCAAACATGCACAGGCACTAAAGCACACACACACAGCTGCACACACACACACACACATCTGCTCAGAGGTGATTTTAGCATAAGTGCAACAGTGGGGGTCAAATTTCAGACAGATATATAGTGCTGGTGCACCATAAGGCAGAGTTGATTACTGGATGATAACCGAAAAATGCACTAAAGGTGTATTTCTGACTATGAATGAAGAAAACCATGATATTACAGAAATTAACAAGGTCACCTTGTCAACATTGTGCTTTGATTGACATCAGATGTAGTTGGCACACTATGGCACACTTTATTTACACTATTCAAACAATAACATACTGCAAGTGGCTGCAACGTCCACACCATATCCAGGTCCAAATGTCCATGGGCACCCACATTTGAATCCAACCTGTGGTCATTTCCTGGTCCCTCTCACTTCCTGTGACTCCTCACTGTCCTACCTGAAAGGTAAAAAGCCCAAAAGTTTCCATTGCAAACCCCAGACAGACTCTGAATCACTTTGGCAGATCTGACCCTGCCAGCACCCCCAGTACACTGAGATCATTAAACCTGCTCGAGCTCTATTTCCTCCAAGAGTTATACTCTAAATCCACAGCCAAGAACTCTGGCTAGATATGGACTGTACATTTCAGGGCTATGATAATAGAAATTACAATCTGCAACATCAATATTATTAAAGTGCGGACCATTTTATAATAATCCAAGCTTTATTGTCCTGAAATCCTGGGCTCATTGTACTACCCAAGCCCCGTAAATGTGAAAATCAATCAGGCACTCCGGCGGGCATTAGGACTGGATGAGTAACAAACCCACGCACGGAGGCCGGCCATCCGTGATGTTCGGCCGCCGTGGCAACGTTACGCCAGGAGCAACCGCCGCTAACGCATCTCTCTCACTCTCTCTCCGCTTATCACATCTGGTGTGATTGAAGTTCATTAGTTTCAAAACAGCCAGTTGCAATATGGCAAGACGTTATGAACCACTGCACTTGGCAGAGTTATACAACATGCACAGGCCCTAATGAGTTGACAAATGGGAGAGTTAAAATCAAAACGCAGCACTGAAGCGAACAGCGATGCTGACAAGCTCATTTTTCTTAGTTTTAATTACAGAATGGTCAATTACTTTTAATTACATTGGTAACCAGTGTTTCGATTAGTTCAAATGGCCCTCTATTTAGTGGAGAGAGAGAGAGAGTGAGAGAAATACAAAAATGCTTTCCTTATTGTTTCATTGCCCAGGGCATTTTCATTTTTTGAGGTGCTTATGTAAATGACACTGAATGAATTTTCATTCGTCTATGAATGTTGAATGACAATAAAAGTGTTCATTAATTCAGAAACTGCTCTCCTTGTTGGTTCTTTCCTGTCTGCTATTCCATTCAAATGGGAAACAGGTACATTTTCTATAGCCTGGAAATATCCAGACTCATTCGCGAAGTGAATAGAGCCTGGGAACTCTTGATTGGGAAACATTGCATCGTCGACGGACACTAACATTGAAATCATTGGTCCAGCCTTACCAATCACATTGATCAGATTCCTAATGTTACTTCCTCCTTCGCCTAAACTTTACAAACTTGACAATAAACAGCATCAACAGTCAGGAAACAACGTATGTGGGTCTACCTTTGCATTTTTCAAACTGCATTTTTTGACGTTTGCAGGTGTTGCTGCTTTTGCTTATCACAATAAGTTTCGGTTTCTTCTTCCCCTCTCGTCGTTGATTGGCCTGACATTTTTCTTGTCTGAGGGAAACGGTTATGAATTATGTGTTTCCAAACTAGATCTCCCTTAAAGATCTAGGTGGGCAGGGCCACAAATGGTATTGGAAGGCTGCAGCAAGTGCAAACACCACAGTTTTCTCAGCTGTTAACCTTCACAAGATCATAGAGTGCATCACAGTATGCTATCTCTTACCCTTATGACTTCACACAACTTAAAGCAGTGAATTTCAGATGAGGTTTCTATAAAATGCCCTGTAACCTCTCTGGTAACTGACCACAGATGTCACACACCACAAGCACCCGACAGTGAATTAGAGAGCAATTAGTGTGGCTTATCTAAGTAAATGCACTCTCCCCCTGGCTCATTTAAGCTACAGGGGAAAAACAAGCAATAAACAGAACCAGGAAATCACTAATAATCTGACTTCAACTTGAAATTGCAAACACAATGTCACATCTCCACTCCACTCTGTTTGAAAGGGATGTCAGTTCACATGGAGGTTCAAAAAGCACTACAGATATTGGTAAAAGAGGGACAGAGAAAGAAAGAGAATAGACAATTAGGAGAGAGAGAGAGAGAGAGAGAGCAGCAGATGGAAAAGCCCTCCTCTTCCATACTCAAAAAATATAAGTTTAATGTTTGTTTGTTAAAACTTTGGCCCCATGGGGTAGTTGCATTAGCATCTGTAATAAAACCACCAGCAGTCACATCTCATTTGGGAAAATACAGGGGGGATTCATCCAGGTTACAGTTCGATAAGTACAGGATTCAATAAATGCCTTGGGCAACCACATATTCACTCAGTTAAAATACACATTGCAACATTATTGTCCAGAAATAACTAAAAGTGTCATGACAAGAAACAAATGATATTTTTCATTTGAAACTGATATGTAGTATATGTCTGACATCAAAGATGTCCTTTATACAGAGTTGTAAGAATACATACATTTAGAAAGAATACAGATAGCCTATAGCCTGACGAGCCAGACCCACATTAAAATGTAGGGTCTGGGCACTCACCGTTCGCAGTGCTCAGTCCGAGGGGCAGGATAATCGGTTGTCTTTCAAATTCCCTCTGCACGCAATAGGACAGCGCTATCAGTCGCATGCATTTTCCCACCAGCGGAGCTAGTTGGCTAGTTCAAACTTTTGCCAACTTAAAAAAAGCTTAACTCGTGTCACACTGTTCGCCAACAGCAACATCCATCTTCTTTGTTTTCAAGTAGCAGGGAATTCAAGCCAAAACGTTGCAACTCTGCCATCAATCATTATGTTAAGCCTGCCTAACGACTCTATACACGATTTGATTTGGCCTGATAGAAGTTTATTTTTTCGAGCTCACAAGCCAACGGAGAGTTGCTAGACTAGCCCTGGCAGCAAATGTAATTTGCTGCCACTAGAGTGCGTCTAGATTTCTAGGCTAGATACCCTAGACAACTGTGTTCAACATTTCAGGACTGGATCATATTTGTATTGGTCTTAAAAAGGCTGAACATGTGACTATTAAGATGACTAATACAGATTGGAGACATATCAGCAACGGTCAACCCTCTTGTGATTGACCAGTTCACTAATTTAGAGAGAGAGAGAGAGAGAGAAAAAGAGACAGTAGATTGAGCCATTTTCAGTAGCAAGGTTGTTGTCTCTGACGAGGCAGAGGGCACTCCTTTTATTGCCCTGAGTGATAGGTTGTTGGCATGGAGAGGGAAACAGGGACTGTCACGCTTACACAATCTGCCTCTGAGTGACAAAACTATTAGTGAAATTGGGCCAGGTTTATTTGTATGTTCTGCACGCACTGACAGACCAAAGATAGACGCCTGATGGAGTTGGAATGTGTATGCACAGTCAGGAAGTGTGCAGGAGTGAATAAAAGAAAACAAAAGTGTAACAACAAAAAGGATTTAACAAAAGTATTCTGTTTAATGATAAAAAAAAACCTCCAGCAGATTGTCTTGTTGGTCATATTGTTGCTTTTTGTTGACCAAAATTGTTTTTGATGTGTGATGGTTCTTGCCGTTTCCACCAAATGAATGGCCTATATTCTTATTGTCATGGTTTGACATCAGCTTTTTGTTGCACTGACAAACACTTTAAAAATATCAAAAGGCTCCCAGATAAATTGAATGCCTACTCTCATTATCATGTTAGGTTGAAGCTTTTCAAACTACACATCACCAAGCCTTCAAACTATTAAAAAGTTTCCATTGTCACCTTTGCATGTTGTTACAATGCTGATGCCCCCAGTTATTTCACCAAAGTTGCGTCATCTCCACTAAGCCTTTGAAACACTAAAAGAAAGACAAACATGTGTGTGCCATATTGTCATGCTTTTCCCCTCTGTTCTTTAACTCTTGATTTGTATTTAAATGTTTCTCTGGAGGCCCACAGGGAAATTAATATATGGTTTGGGTACACTGTGGGCTTTTAGTGATTGCACATTCTGCATTTTCTCTGAAACGTCCTCTCTCAGATCCGTAGACATGCTCTTCTGCACAAAATCACAAAATGTTTCCTGTGTCTGTCAGTTCATCCCACAGAGAGACAGTATTGCTCTGTACAGTTTAGGGTTCTCTTACATTGTTTACATGCAATATTGTTCTGAGCGAATTACACACATTATAAATGTTCTATCCGCACTAGAATGAACATTTGTTCTACCCACAGAGCACATGGATGTTCCTTCCACAGTGGATGAAGTACTCCATTCCATGGATCTCACCCTGAGGCATATTGTGTAGTTTCCTTTGTAATCACTTCAACCCATTCTACCTTTTTATCAAATCCTTTTAGACGAGACGATTTCCATGATCTTTCCAAGTAATAACTACACACAATTCATCATTAATTAAGCCTTTGTTACGTATTAGTTAATGGTTTGTTCATCATTAGTAATTTATTGATCATACATATTTTATCATCAGTAAAGCATTTGTTCACACAGTTATAAATGGTTTGTTCATAGTAAATAAGCCTGTATCTAAAATATGTTTATACATTATTGTTAATACTTAATAAATGATGCAATAATATGTTTTTGATGAAGTAATATTTCCATTATTTAACAGTTGTTACAATCACATGCACTAATGATTAGTTAGGGTGAGGATACATATTTTATAAACCACTTCCTAATACTATAATTCATGATTAACTCAGGAGTTACAAGTGGTTAGTTAATGATATTTTGTGAGCTCATCTAAAGTGAGGATGTTGTATGCCTTGCAACACATTTTCAAATGAGTTATAAAGTTCACATTAGCATTTATTCATTTAGAAGACACTTTCACCCAAAGTGACTTACACATGTCAATGAAATTAAAGGGCAAGGCCACATTGGTGGACGCCGGGGCTTGAACCCCCAACTTTATGAGCTACTGCTTGCTAACCTGGCTCCTTATCCACTACACTACCTCTGCCCAGTGGTATTACAACAGTCAATTCAAAAATATAATATTAGATATGCGTGTTTATTATGAACAAACCATTTTTAACTGCGTGTAAACATGATTTACAGATGAGAATTAATGCAGGTATAATGCTTTACAAACGAAGAATACAGCATTTAATTATAGTTTACAGATGTTTAATAAATTATTAACAGTGTGTAATAAAAGAACACAGAAACTCTTGCATGGTTGTTGAGTATTTTTATTAAGTATTAACAATAATTTATGAACATATTTTAGATATAGGCTTATTTGCTATGAACAAACTATTTATAACTGTGTGCACAAATACTTTATTTATTAGATTTAACATAGGAGCAATGCTTTACAAATGATGAACAAAGCATTTTGTAATAGTTTGCAAGTGGTGTATAATGGGGAAATAATTTCATTCATAAGTGGTTGTTTCATTATTTATTAAGTATAAATCATGTACTTACAAACATATTTTTGGATAGTCTTATTTACTATGAACAAACCATTTATAACTGTGTGAACAAATGCTTTACTGATGATTAATTATGTATGAACAATAAATTACTAATGATGAACAAACCATTAACTAATAAGTAACAAAGGCTTAATAAATGATGAATTGTGTGTAGTTATTATAAAGTGGTACCTAATGTTCTTGTATGTTTAGGATCAAGACTTTACCGGCTTTAGTTAATTGCAATACCAGACACCACTGTTTGTACCTCTGAAGAAGACTGAAAATGTTTTAAGATAGCATGTTTGTGTCTATGAGATCTAAAATGTCCTATTAGACCTTGAGATGTTTTTATAACACGATTATTGGTGCCAGTCAAAATATGGAGAGAAGCATCACGCTGTGTCTTATTTTGAGATACATGCCTCATTTACAACTTAACGGAATTCATTTGCATTTTACAGGGCTGATCATAGCAGGCCTGAGGGCGACAGTCTCAGACCAGTATGGATGTAATTTCTCATGCAAATTCAAACAATTATGGCAGAATCTCTACTTGGATGGACACTTTGAACTAGTGGACTTTGGATTAAAAAAAAAAAGAAATCGTGATGTTTTAGAAATTGACCATTGGATGACCCCCGCATGTCTTTCCCAGAGGACTTGAGGCATGGCAAAGAACTGGGTTATACAAGGCCAATCCCCCAGCACACAATGTGTTTACACGAGCAGGAGGGCTTGTAAGTTTAGCACTTTGGGCTCCATCCCGTAATGACAGCAAAATGCTTTCATGTCTGTTTACTCAGGCAATGGCATGAGATTTTAAGGCAAGTCCACAATTCTAACCCATTAGAATACACTTTTTCTGTCAGATTCACTGAGTTAAATAAAAGGCTAGCTATAGGCTAACTAATCAGACCTAAATATAATAAATATAAAAGGCTAGCTATAGGCTAACTGGTCTGACCTACTTCCAGTTGATTATGTTGTAAGCTAACAGTGTTAGACTGGGCAATTGCACAGAGAGAGAAGAGAAGGATATGTGTCCTCGTGGTAAACGGCAAATAAGCTAATTTTCCAAAAAGTTAGTGTATTTCTTTAAATAGGCTTAACTAAACAGAAAGTCTCCCACCTGAGTGCTGTTATGAATTTGCCATAGCTGTCCAAAAGACACCTTCAAGGCCTTCAACTATCACACAGCAGACAATGTATATCCATATAATGTTCATACTGTGGAAAAATACATGGACAGAAAATCCATAGTATTAACCATATATCGCCCTGATGAATTAATAAAAGGCCTGAATAAATAACTATCTACTGCTTTTACTCACCCTGTGGGAAAACTCATTGTTTCATGTTCTTTCATTTTGTGTTGTCGTTTCATACTTTTTTTCAAGATAATTTTCTACAGTGTTGGCTATGTGACAAAAGGCACAAATTCTCCGGCTGGTACCCTGCACACATCTGTAAATAGGCAGTAAATGTTTTTTTTTCCATGGAACTCACACATAAACAGCTTTTATGCATTCCTTCAGCTGTGAGGATCGCCATCTGCCCTTTGATCTGAATCGCTCTCCGTCGACTTTCCAAAATACATAATTAGCTTATTTGATCATTTGTCTTCAGAGCCTTCCTAGGCTCATATCACAGTACTCAGAAACTAAAGCCTGTCAGTGGGAAATGGATGATTCTTCATATAAATTGAGGAGACACTATAAGGAAAGCTGGCATGGGTGCTTCGCTACAGCACTTAGAACAAGCATCAGTGGGGTTTGACAAATCCAGACAGAACACAGCCATTGGCACAACACTTACGACAACCACCCCCACCACCCCCCATAATTACACAGCCTGTCCGCGCACTGGCAAAAACTTTAGCACATGGACACCCATGAGAATGAGGTCCTGAGATATATTCAGAGGAATTCTTAGCCAGTATGAAAGTATTGTGGAGATGACAAGACATTCAATCACTGCAATTTCATTTCAGCGACATTTGTAAATTATCTCAGGGAAGCAAGCACAGATAAAGGCAGCGTAAACAAGCCCAAACTCTAAAGGCTAAAAAATGTACAAAATCAAGATGCTGCTGCCACGGTCATTATCATGAATTTGAACTCCAAAAAGATGAATCAATTATGCATACAGCCGAGGCTGAAATTAAATTTCACGTCTCAAAACTACTATAAATGCAAATAAAATAAAATGTAATGCAATTCATTATGCACATTGCACATCCAAACCATTGTCTGATAACAGCAAAAGGTAGACTACATTTTATGTTCCATCTAAACGAAATAATGAAATACTAATAAGACTACCCGTGTTTGATTCAATAAGACATTCGCTATGCAGAACTTTCTGTTCACCTCTTCAAAGGCCAGGCCATTTCTTCTCATTGTTATTATATGAACTGCCTCATCACCACAAATGCCCCTGCCTTTCTCCTTTGATTCAACAGCCACATCGGATGTGGAACAAACATAAAGAGGGTATTTGAGGATAACTATGGTAGAACTGATCAATACTTGTATAGGGTTTTTATCAATGTTTGAAGCACCAACCGCATGGGGTAGAATTAAATGTAAACATGCGGCTGACTTAATCTTAAGGGAAATTATTTCATATGGAAGAACATATTGTAGGTTACAGCTAATATTGAGTCCACTTTGCAAGGATGTGAATTTACTTAAGTGATTAATTGATAAAATATTACCCATACACCCATTGAAGCTGGTTATTACTCTCTCTCTCTCAGAAAGACACACACACACACACAATGTTTTAGTAATTGCAGCATCTTGCTGAATTTTAGGTATATAATTTCCTGTGTGTGCACAAATTCTGGCTTTCTGCACCACCACCAGATCCATGGTGGTTATGACAGCTGTTTATTGGAGGTCAAAATGCGTAGTCTCAGTGATGGGTCGGTGACCTCCTGTGTCACTCAACCAGTACCGCCTCAGGCAGCTAGAACACCTGCTGAGAGATCTCCATGGCAACACAGCCTCCCTAGTTCCTCCACCCAAGAGAGGGTAGCAAGGACCAAAATCTAACAAGACAGGACAGATGTTGAACAGCTACTGTAGAATCTGCACGAATGAAGCACACACTGTTGTGCTTAATTGAATTCTGCTCAGAAGCCATGTTTGTGAGGCCTGCATGTACAAGGTGGAAATTACAAGGAGCAACATAACATTTCCCAATATGTACTGCCAAGGCCCCAGTATTATAAAACCATTTATTGATGTACTTCATGTGCCTGCATATATCCATAATACATTCATAGCTTTACATACTGTAAAAGGCTCCTTATAGAATCATATTCTAGAACAAACTACATACTCCCCTCCCCATAAATGTCAACGATATGCTCTGTCATTTTAATGTGACAGTATAATACTAAATTTGCATATTTGAAGTACAACAATGCATTATTGAGGACTCCTTAATGCCACACTGAATCCGTCAAGACAAGCTCCAGAGAACACACCTTTTTTTCCTGATCGTACCTAGGTTACACTTACAACCAGAAATAATACTGAAAATCTTTGCAATCAACAAGGCAGGAGTGCAAAGCGTTCAAAGTATGTGGAGCAGTGAAGGAAGCTGCCTGCAATCAGACGTGAGGCTTCATCTTCCTCCTCCTCCTCCTCCTCTCAGGCCGACCGATGCCTGCTCAGCACTACCCACTGATGCAACACTCATTTGCATGGCTGACCTCAATAGCAAAAAAATAAAGAAAATCTTCCATATGGAGCGAGATTCCTTTTAATTTGCCGGGCTTTAGAAACTTTGAACTGTTCATTAATATTTATCTTGGTTCACGTTGCTTGGCACTTTTTAAATGTTTAATTTGGTTCAGGAGCATTAAACAATAATGCCGGCACACATTCCCCACCAAATGTACACTGATGACGGAGCGACCATCCCTCCCCCGACCCCCCCATCCCCCTATCCCTTGGAAATAACTGAGCAACCAACCAAGTAACAATCCAACCAACAGTGTCATGAAATGTACTGTATTCCCCACCCTGGATTACTTAGGCTATACATCCACATGTCTTTCCCCCATGCAGTGCATCTAACTCTGATGGCGTCCTCATGCACTCTGCATAAAGCCCAAGGCAGCCCCATGCCTACAAGCTGCAGATTGGTATCTCCTGCTTTCCTGTTCCTCCGCGTGCAGTCTCTGGGTGATGCTGGGGAAAGTCCTCCACTACCAGGTCTAAATTAATTTGTTTTTCAATGAGCCCCGCATAAATATGAACCCGCATGTCAAACACATGTGGAATTACACGCCCTGTTAGCATGTCCTGCACCTGGCGTCGCTTTTCTGTTGGGCGAGAAAACAAACAGTGGATAAATGGATTGATGCATGTATGTAGGGTTCTCCAAAAAAACGCCATGCCAAGACAAACACAAGTAAATCGCATTAGTGGTGCATGGGTGGAGATGAATGAAGGCTGTGCACCCAGTAGGACAGCTACATGAGCTGGTTTGGTGCCCTGCCATTGGGTCTGAGTCATTTCGGTATGGTGGGGGGGGGGGGGCACCATCCAAACTGCACTCGTGGCAAATAGCAGGGCAAACATGTTTTATGATCCTTTTTGTGGTGTTTGTTATTATCACAATGACAAGCCTAACATTGGGTGGGTCTGTTTGAAGGTAGCCCTTCCTGCTGTGTGTGTCACTGCTGGAACACATGTGTGCCTACTGTGACTAGTGGAGCTTTTGTAATATACATAAATAATTTCTGGCAACAAACCCATGCGTGCTTTTAATAATAAATGACATTACTTGGACTGCCTTGACTGCCACCACTAATTATGCAAGCCTATGGTTTCAGAAGTCCAGAACTCACCATAAGATTATGTCAAGGTCATATGTGGTGCAACAGTGGGAGTGCCAAGGTCAACCTACATGATGTTCTTGTTAGAGACTTTCTGTCCAGAGGCAATAGTTGGTAAGGGACTTAAGTCAAGTGGCCATCAGCCCATTACCACAACCATTGTCATTTTCATGAATTTGTTAATTTAGGAGGTACTTTTTCCAATTTGACTTGAGGCATAGCACAAACATATTTCCCATATGTATATATACTCCCAGGGTATCAATCCTGTGACCTTGAAGTTGTAATCACCTTGGTTTTTCAGTTTCAGCTTGGCTTTGTTAGCACCTTGCTGTACAAGGCAGAGGAGCAGTCAGGCAGATATGTGTGTGTTGAATATGTTGTTTCAGAGGGAGGGCAGCGGTAGAATCGGTGACCCATACCAGGCACAGACTCCTCGGGGACCAAGAACCTGAGGTCATTTCCCAACCCCACACCTCATCTCTCTCCTACTCACTTCTTGTCCACTCTTCACTGTCCTATTAAATAAAGACTGAAAAGCCCAAAATATAACTTAAAATATTTATATGTTGTCTCAGACTCGCCCTTCCAAATGTGGAGATGTCCTTTTCCCTGAAACACACCCATGAGTGCTGGCCTTTAAAAGGTGAGTCTCCCTCAAATCGATCTATGAGTAGATCTTGAGTCCAGCCTTCAGCAATAGAAATACGAAAGAGGGAGTTGTTGTTTGAAATCCTGTAGTCATGTCGATGCATATCCTCACTCAGTCCCAGTTAACTTACAGTGCCCTGTCTTCCATCCTGTTTGTCTGAGCTCTGTACCACGAATGTCAATATACAGAGAGCTTATAGCTGCTGTTCACCCAGTGCATTCTCTGAGTGGAGATTGAAGTGAGGCTCAACGCTGAATAGTGGAAAGCGATAAAGACTCTTAAGTCACTGGAGCACACTATTAACTGGCCATAAACGGAACTCTGGGAAGATTTAAATGCTCCTCTTCCCTTACAGCACAGCCATGTAGACTTTCTTGGCCTATATACAAAAAGGGGCATAAACTTATAAACAATGATCGTTGATGTAGTGTAGGCTTCATGGGGTTTGTTAAAGGAGAGCACCCACTATTGAAAATCAATAATACTTGGGGTAAGGATGAGAAAAAGCCCATGGCATGTTTTGTTGGTCATTTGCAGTTAAATGTGGCACTATCTTTTTACACTAAAAGGGAACGGTGGTCAATTCTTAAAGCATATTTTACAAGTGTACTGAAAGCAACCTGTAAAGGGGATTCACATTCTATCTGTGTTTATATGAGTTTTGAAGGAATGCCTTTGAGGATGACAAATTGTCCACATCTCCTATGAGAGGATAATGGTCAAGTGAGCTCTTACAGCAGCTGGGGGCTATAGCACAAGATGGCCACCATCCAGCGATGGGCATTTCCAGGCGAGTGCAGAAAGTTAGGTTGTTTTTATCCTTTGAAGAGAAGACCCTTATTGCATTGAGCATTGCCCTCTCAAATGGTTGCCACTCCAGGAGTTCTTTTCAGGCATGAAAAGTGTGAGAAGCGAGCTAAGTGTTTCCCATTAGCTTATCTGTTAAGGGTATGCTATTGAGACAAAATCTCTGCAGGAGACGAACAAACGAAAATCATGATGGAAACTACAGCATCCTCTCCTCAGCTGCATGTTTTATGGACAGCTTCAATCTTCCTGTCTGCCCTGAGGGCAGACTGGTCCGAAGAACTGCACCAGAACAAACTGGAACCCCCCCCCCCCCAGAACCGCAAAGGGCTGAGTCAGTCACTGAACAGTACCACGGTTCTGTAGGAGGTTGGCAGATGAGTAAGCCCTTGTTTCTACACCTGACTATCTGCCTCTGCCCTGTGGCAGAAAACAGTGAACCTTAAGACATCAGGACCAGCCATAGCCTGAAGACAAGATTCCTGGTAGACCACGTGGACCAGAAGCATTTCTAAACTAAGAGGAGGGGATGCATTGATCCAGTAGGCCATGGCTTACAGAAGGTACAGATGGAACACTATGTTATGCCAGAGAGATCCAGTGTTTACTTTATTTATTTATTTTTCGGAGGGGGGGGGTCAGTGTTTATACCGGATCTGTGTTTGCATATTTAATACGTTTCATACACGTGTTTCAACACTGCATCGGTCGTTGCTTTTACCTTACCATTACCTTACGCATGCCAGTTACCGTATGTATCCACCAGCTGCCTGCCTGCAGCCTACTTCCAAAACTCCAAAGCTGCTTGCTGTCAGATTTGGTTCCGAGGGAACAAGTTCAGTGTATCAACAACACTCAATAACAGTTTATGTGATGTGTTAATCAATTAAATTCCCAACAATTTCACAACAGCTAGTTCTGGAGTAGGCCATTCAACTAGCCCGCTTGCTTACGACGAGACTCAGGCTGCACAGTTGGCACCCGCTTCCTTATTTGGGTTTTGGGTTGCCAGGTTTTAGCCTATGACAAAACGGTTGAAATTGAAACTAAGTGATCATGTATGTGTAGGGTGTATTTCATATACAATCTGGCAACCTGAATGGATCAATGATTTTAAAATGAAGTTTGATGGCCATGCAAATTACGGGAGTTTTCCGGGAGAAATAACAAAACTGGGAGATGACCTTGAAATACGGGAGAAACCCGGGAAAAACCGGAGTGTTGACAGGTATGGTTCGAATGGATGTATCCTACTCTTTTACTAATAATGAAATTCTTTTGTTCTGAATGTTTAGAGTATGGCTTTATTTCATAATAAATTATATACTTAATAACTTAAGTATACTGTATAGTACTTAAGTGCTAAACTTAATAACTGCCTTTTAAATTCAAATCTTTAAAAGTGTATCCCAAATAAGGCTACCTTGACTACTTCAGCATTCTAATCTGAGTCTTGGCTGGCTTGTGCTCTTTCAGCTGAGTCACTACTGGCTCTTTGGCTCTTTAACTGCCCATTAGATGACACTGAGGACTTACCTGAGTAGGGCTGCTTGAGGAGACACTGAGGGCCAGACTCCCGCTCCATATATCAGGCCCAGAGAGCTGCCAGCACGGTCAGACACCAGCAGGCGAGCCAGAGCACCAGCCCAGCCTGATGAGAGAAGCACAGATGGCCTTCAGTTCCTTGGTGTGAAGCTAAGCAAACATAAGGAAGCACGATACACAGTTAATGTGGGCAGGTGTATTTCTCTTGCTTGGTTGGATATAGTATTAATGCTACACTACTTTGCCTTTGTGCTACTACTTACGGTCTTTGTGCTTCTGTGATGTTGACATGTAGTGCAGGAGGCAGATAAGATGGACCTGTCTAGACTATGCATATTTTAGTAAAGAGTAACATTCTAAACTCATCGTCAAGGATGTAGAGCTGTTTGTCATTGTATTAAGGAAAGCACTAATCCACTATTGATGCACTATAGTGGAGCTGAGGCAAAACCTCTTTGGATGTGAGACCTAACATTTGCCAGGTTCAATTTGAAGCACATCGCTCCTTATTTCTAGAATATAACCTTTTATTCAAAACATAATAGGGTGTGCTGCTGTTGCCCTGGGATCTGAGCCTTTGATATCCTGGTTTTCTGGGTCAAACTGTGACACTCCAGGTTGGGTCCTGAGTTAACCATTTAATCAGCTTTATATGACATACACAGCTAAGTATGAAGTGTGAAGAGACTGTCAATGTAGCAATGGTCAAATTAGTACCCAAGTGAGCATGTGAATAAGCATGAAAAGTTGACTTAAGTTTATTTCTGTGTTGATAAACAGAAGAGCGGCCAGAGGAGAGAAGAGAGAGTTGGGGTGGTAAACAGTGTTTAAGTTCCCTCTGGATAAATATCCAGCCTCTCCCCTATTCCTCACCAGACTTGTGTCACAGGCAGCATAAAAGCGTCAGCATCAGAGAGGACTTGCCAAGATGACAGAAATTCAATCTCGCGGGCATAACAAAGTGGTTTGACTCATGTACACAGTTGCTCCCGTTTCTTTTTTCTTCCCTCTCCTTTGGTGGGCAGACATCGCTTTAGAAGGGAAGGGAAAATGTTGCATACGAAAGATAAACATTATCTCCATCACAAACTGTACATTTGGCACCCACGCCCTGCACTGCCTCTCAAGACAGGCTCTCAGCCAACATTAAAATCAATACATTTTCAAGCTTCACAGAACATAATTTGAATGTCCGGCTGGCGAAGACGCACTATTGCAAGATTTAAGCCATACAATGTGGATTAATTAAGTACACCCACTGAGCATGATGTGGTTAAATGCTTTCTTGACAGTGTTTTTAAATGATTTTTGAAAAGACACCTCGGGGCACTTTTTGTAATGCATTGCCACTGCCAGAGCTTGGACAGTTCAAAAGAATCATTTACCATTTGATGAGTTCCCTGTCTCTGCTCTCAAACATTAAGCATGATGTGATTATGTAATGCCTTTGAATGCCGAGACATGTCCTCACAATGATAACTAAGAAACAGGCGCCTCATTTTCTTTTTTTTATCATTTGTTAGTGCAACACTACCACCTATCTGGGAACGGTGGAACTGCCAGGACACGTGTTCCAGACACATGGGGTCTCCTGCTACTGATTAGGGCTACAGCGAGATGTGTGAAGTCCATGTGCCGAGGAATGAGACCTACAGCCAAGGAGAATCTTTTGATATTAATATCAGAAGCCTTGTGCTTTACATCTGGCTACAGAGATCCCAGGGCACACCATAAACACAAAGCAAGGCAGTCAGTTGCCTGCACTGACAGTGAGTCATATTTTAAGTCCTACCACTCTGTGCAAGGGGAAAAAAAGATGAAGAGCATTGGTATATGACGTCTTTCATATTATTTGTATTATTCCAGATGGACATTTCTCCTTAGATTTTTAATAGCTGGACATTTTGGTTAAGTAAGCCTCTGCCATATTATGCATTCCTTTCCCTGCATGTCAGTCCCCTTTGACAGGAATGTAATGTGCAATGTTACGGTTTGTGTCTCCATCTACTGGTAGCTCTTAACACAGCTTCCATGCCACTAGGCTGTGCATAAATATCAGTGACATGATGGCTGTTCTTCATTTAATATATGCTCAGAGATTTACATATCCATGTATGTATTTATATGAAATAATGAAAGGTGAGGTGTATCAGGTCAGACACATACTGTAAAGTGAGAGGTCTATGTTTTCAGCAAGCACCCAAGAGAGGGTAGGAGGGTATAAGGCCTATACAAACAGACTTAGAATTGGGAATGGGGTGATGGGTGAGAGGGTTATTTATCAGACATCTCATCTAAAAAAGGATCTATTGAGTACTTGGACAATGTATTTGTACACACATACACATGGGGGGACATACACACATTTACACACCACACATATGTATAATAATAACAATAATAATAAATTGGTTTTATATAGCGCCTTTCAAGAAACTCAAGGTCGCTTTACAAGAAGGGGTGGTAGTATGTACAGTATGTGTGTGTGTGTGTATGTCTGCTTGTATGTATTTCTGAAGCTAGTTTCTGTTGTGCCTGGCTTTTGTGCCTCTCTATAGACCTGTATTCTATTGGGTATGCAGAGCTTCACAGCTGCAGCAGAGCATGCTGGGTAAATTTCAGTGTTATGTTCCTGTTAACCCCTGACGATTGAAAGCCATCCACACAGAGCACCTTCAAAAGATGCCAGTTGCTAATTTTAAAATGTCATCATTCAACATGATATTTCAAATAGACACTTTCCTGTCATGCATTTTCTTTGAAGTTTGTCACAGCCAGCTATGTCTGTACGTTTCGATTGAAAAAGATGAAAAGCCAGTTTTGCCTCCCATGCATTAAACATGAGAAAATGAAGACGTTTCAAAACAGGAGCAGATTGATCGGCAGTCATCTCTGTGCCAGCTAATTATCCAGATTGTAGAAAAATGGACCAATCACGAAAACCAAAGCAACCAGTAAAAATAAACAGCAAGTCTTTTTGTAGTGCCCTCCTACCTTTGTCTGTTCACACATTGTGAATAAGAGAGTGAATTGGTATGGATTGGAGTGGAAGAGGTATAATATTTCAGAGCATTTGTGAAATGAACTGACTGAATGCGTAGCTGTCAAGAAATGAAACGAGATGTGGGAAGTCTTCTCTGAGGTTCACCTTTCCTTTTTCTTTCCATTTTGTCTTTCATCCTTTGTTCTGTTTTTTTCTGCCACCTCTTTCTAGTATTCAGCCCACTCAAAATTCACTCCACTCCAAATCATCCTCCCAACCTCCTGGCTCTACTGTTATTGCTCTCAATGAGGCAGAGCTATGGACCCCAGCCACAAATTGTTTGGGGGTGTCACCTGAAACAAGCCCATCCGGCAATCAGCAGACTAAAATAGAACAAAACTGCCAGGTGGATTTGCTTAGGGGCACAAAATGATGACAACATGGGACTGTGTGCAGTTTGTCTTGGTCGACCCATGGGGAAGGGGAATTGCAGTGTGGAACAGCAGAGTTTGCACAGCAACTGTCTCAGTTTGCTATGTCCTCTAAAGAATCCTAGAATGCATCAGCTGGTCAAAAGAAACCACATTTGGATGTATGGTGTGGGATGTAGTTTCCCACAGAAAGTAATTTCAAGAGATAAGATGAGGTGAGATTGTGCAAGGACATCAATCATCATACATTAAATATCACATACTGCAAAAACAACATTAGTTATGGTTGCTGTGCTCATAATCTGCCAATATCCGCTGTTGAGTTGTATTGTTGGCTTCTGCTGTTTAGAGATTAGTCTGGTAAAAAATTAAAGTAAAACCTTCAAAACAATGAATGACTTTTACCCAAACACTTAACTTGGCGTCATTTGGTAATATTTATTTAACTGTCACACAACTGGTAGCATTGCCACAGCATGACTGAGCTACACCTTATCATTGGCCTTAATCGCAAATATAAAATTGTGAAGCCTAGAAACACTAAAACAGATCTAATATATGAATGCAGGTCTTTCAATGGCATGCAGCTACTGAAATTATTGTTGATCATTATCTTTATTTATCTTTGTGGAGTGCTAAAAGCAGCTTATATAATTTCTACATGCTCATCTTTTTTATGGTCCATCATGAGAGTGAATGGGTATTCTTCTCATTAACTTAAACTGCACACTTCTCATTAACTTAACTGAGAACACTGTTTCAGAATCAAGGCTCAAGTCAAATTTCCAATTTATCCAAATGTTAAGAACTTTACAGTCTGCAGAATTTGTGCAATAGCGCAACATAGCGTGGATGTGCAGTGCAAAAGTGCAGTTACAATGTATAAGGAGGAAAACATGAGCAGATGAGGAGTAAGATGGTACCGTTTATTCATTCATTTTCAGATAAGGTGTTTAGTGCTAGTGGGACCCAGTAGGAGGTGGGTCTTCAGGCATTGATTTGGAAAGAAAATGAGTCAGCAACATTTTGCTCTATATCAAACCCCTCACAGACGTATACTGAGAGCCATGTATTGACAGGTTGAGCAGGGGGGAAATCAAGTGTCAAGTCAATATTCCATTTCCATCAGACAAAGGGTGGCAGCAGATCAGATATTTTGGAGGTCGTTCACAAGAGCTACATGGGGTGCAGATATAACTGGGATAGTGTGAGGGACTTGTGACTTGAGTCAAGTCTGAAAACTGTTTTTTCAACCATTGCGGACCGATTAAGGAAGTGGACTGTGGCCTTGTGTTATACATTGATGGTATAGCATCGCAGGCTGTTCATCCCAAGATCACACTGGACAGGACAGAGGGAGGAGAAGACAATGGATGAGGAAGTTCATAGATATTATGTATCCAGTGTTTTATTGGTAGTAGCATAGCAGATTGAGGTAGTAAACTACAAGATAATCAAAGGCCATAATTGTGGCGCCCCAGACAAATCTCAGCCTCTATGGTCTACACTGAAAAAAACAAAACATGGCATGCTGCTATGAAAGCTGGCGTCAGGGTCTGGAAGTTGATGTGAACAGCCACAGGGAGCACCAATAGAGAGAGAGACGAGAAGAGATGTGACGGGTGCCCTTTTCGGTTAATGGAGGACCAGTCGTCTCGGCACACTGAATCATCCGGTGGGGCTCAGCGACAGCCACAGCCTGGTGATCAAGCCAGCGGGCATGTTTCACTGCTGGAGGGGCAGTGCACCAGCAGAACTGGCTTAATTCTGCCCTGCCTTGGGCCTGCGGTCGTTCTCTGTCTCTCTCTCAACCAGGCAACTTGCCAGTGGACTTTGAGATAAGGAACACTCAGTCCCTATATGCTCCACTGTGTATTGGCAGATAGATGCGTGAATCAAAGATATCATTAAAATTCATTTTTTATGTTCAAGGAGAGATTTTTGCTGGGCTGCTTTTTATTGAGTGAGTGAAATAGGACATGCTGACATATGGCATCAATCACAGGTATTGCTGAGCTCCACTGTTTTTCTCCATATAATTAACTCATAAGGCAGAAAATGATAAAAAGTAGACTACTGTAAGTACCCACAAGTGTAATAACCTTCCGCAAACGTCATAAACCATAAAAACATGATACAAATATGATTAAATGTAATAATTCCCCTAAAAATGTAAAACCTCTTAATGAATGTACACAAGTATGGTAGAGGTGCAAACACAGGCAGCTATAAGAAGCCAGTGGAGACTGCTGCACTACACTGCCAGTACTCCTTCAGCCAGTAGGCTTACTGCAGACACACTGTAACACCTTTGGAAAGCTGTCTCTACATATTCAGAGACACTTACCTCAGGACCCCAGACAAGTCTCAGATTCCACCGCTCAGGAGCTGTCAGCATGACACCTCCTGGCTCACAGCACGAGGCACACCAGAAATGTCAAACTCAACCGGCCCCCGCCACCCTCAGACTCCGCCAGCCTCCGTCACCCAGGGCTCAGGCTCCCTGTTGCAGCAGGCTTCAAGGAGTGCTACCCATGAGTCTACACCTCAGAGGCCTCCAAACAGGGGACCCCTGCCTCCATCACAACCTGTGAGAATGTGATCCCTACCAACAAGGCCACGTTTCACCTCCAGATATCCATAGGCTGCCAACACACCTCCACCACACACGCCAAGCACACACACACACACACACACACACACACACGGCTGTGATGTGAAATTGTGTGTAAGTGACTGCCAGTGTGTTACCACTGCACTGCTGAAGGAAGAAAAGCAACACTCCTACAGTCTCCTTTGTGGTCTTCTCCCTAGAATATTGTTTTTTTTTTAATTCCTCCCAGATATTTGCTGCCAGGGCTCTCTGAATTCTGGCGCTATGTTGAACCCAAAATGCAAAGCTTTAGGTGAGAAGAAATAGAGATTTCGCTAAACAAAAAATAGTCCCCAAAGAGGATTTAGTTCTCCGATTCCCCACTTACACAGCCCCAAAACACCTTTTCAAATGCATCCAAAGAGCAAGATCACCCCGGCACATACTAGCCTGGAAAATTCAGACCTTGGTAATCTAGAAAGATTAAGGGTCTGGCCACAAATAATGAAAATGGCCCAACTCAAGGGGCAGCACCAAGCATGCATTTGAAAATCTCACTGCACGCAATTGGATCACACTCCAACCAATGTTTATTGACTGATTCCGGACTTCGATGCAATTGGATAACACTGTGACTAATGTTTACTGACTGATTTGTTGCAGCGCTGTCGTCATCTGTTTAGCTCGCCTCATGGCCCGCCTATATCAGATACACTGATGTGATTGGTTCCTCGCGATGCAAGGGGTAAAACTAACGAGCATTATTACTCATAGCCAGAGTGTCTTGCAGTGACAATTCAATTGTGCTTTCGCGAGAACTCTGGATTTCCAGGGTAGGCACATACAGCAAGCAGTCCAGATCTGGAACATTGTCTTACTGTAATGGATCCAGACATAATCAGTACTACAAAGTGAGATGGTATGTATGTTAGGTATGTTAAGCCTAAAGCCAGGAAGAAATTAAAATTTGACTTTTTTCTTGTACATTAGAACGGTTTTGTGTAAAAATTGTGAGTTGTTTGCTTTAAACTAGGGATGCAACTATACACTCAACTCACGATTCAGTGCAAATTTAAGTTCCCGATTTTTTTACAATTTTTTTTTAAAAGACAAATTATGACTGAAAAATATTCCTTTATTTGTATAAACTGAGAGGAATACAAGGTCTGCACTCGTTGCCACCTAAGTGTCTCTTTTTGTTCAATTTGTATGCACCTGTAGCTTTAGCCTGCGAACATTGCCTTATTCTGTAATAGACCCAAACACAGACAGTAGCCAATTCTTGAGTGAGTCTGAATGTGATTTGAGATTGATCCATTAGAGCTTACAGCTGTCTTGGTGCTTGCTGCAGATATTTCACACCCAGTCCCAGACATGAGCTGATTATTGAACAGGGTCGGCCATGATTCTGTGCCTCTGGTGCGTACCCGACCTGTTCCAAAGCCAGCTTATATCTGGGGAGTTTGTAACTGTAGAGAGCTGCAGTAGTTGACAGGTTCAGTGTACCCATCAGCATCGATTGCAGGTGTTTCCTTTTGCTGCCTCTCGCAAGGGTAATGCAGCTGTCCTAAACGTCTCTCAGATGCAGCCCACGAGTGCTCACAAAACACACATGCCATCAAGCCCCACCAGTAACAACAAGGCATAGGCCACCACTGCTGGTACACAGACTTTCTCTAATGGTACTCTGGGAGTCTCCAAGGTGTTTTTTCATAAAGACTAAATAGTCACTTTAAATTATATATAATATATAATGAAAGTCCTTAACTGATGCGATCACTGAAGTTAAATTTAAACTAGTTTTTGTCTCTCCAAGTTGGCTCTCCAAGTACCACCACTATGACCGGCATTAAAATAGCGTAGGCCAATTTAACTACATATTTTACATTGTACATACTGTTTTGCGTTGTTTCTTTTTCAATTTCAAGTTTCTTACGGCCTACGCTATTTTAATGCCGGTCATAGTGGTGGTGCTTGGAGAGCCAATTGTTTTCTGAGGTGGTACTACTCATTGTGAAATGTTTGAGAATCACTGTTCTAAATGAAACATAAAACATTGAATGTGTTATGCATGAATACATTTCGCGAAAGCTTCAACAGCTATGACATGCACCACAGCCAAGTTTTGCAAAACCCAAGGATGGCATTTTTGTGCATGTAGCCACTCTAAATACAAGGCATGATTGTATTCTCACAAGGGGGCAGTGATTGGCTACTCACTGCGGCAGCTGTGAGCTTCTTCCCTCAGGGGTCCAGTGGTATTCTAAGCTCCTCTGGTGTGTTGGCACCTAATCACCCAGCATGCTGTAGCTGGCAGGCACAACTGAAATCTCGATAATGGAAAGGCTGTTAGGCTATAAAAAGGTTATGCCTATAACTTCCCACAGAGTGACCTAAAAAACAATTGGAAAGATTGAAGTTATTGGTGTAACTTTAACAGAGAGACCAGACACAAGACCTCTGGGTTGTGAAGCCTGAAGTTCTGATCATTGCTGTCGTCCATCGTTGTTAAAAAAACTAAAGTAATAACTGACCTCAGTCTTTTGAAAAGTCCATGATCAGGATGTGACGAGTCCTTTATAATACTTTGGGCCCTGGTACATAGTCTTTTCTTGTAGGTCTCCTGCAGGGTAGGGAGAGGTGCTCTGATGGTACGTTCGACAGATCGCACCACTCTCTGTAGGGCACTGCAGTCACAGGCTGTACAGTTCCCATACCAAATGATGCTACTTGTCAGGACACTCTCCACAGCTGAGGAGTAAAAGGCCTTCAAGATGGGTGCTGATACTTTGAACTTCCTCAGCTGGCGTAGGAAGTACAGTCTTTGCCTAGATTTCCTCAGTGTGTGCTGGGTGTTAACAGTCCATGTTAGATCGTCAGTGAGGTGTACTCCCAGGTATTTTAAGCTTGTGACTCTCTCCACTGGCAGCCCAAGTGGAGTGTAAGCTCTGTTCTGTTGTTTCCCGTAGTCCACCACCATTTCCTTTGTTTAGCTGACATTCAAAGTGAGGTTGTTGGACTGACACCATGTGCTACCTCATCCACCTGGTTCAGATAGCCCTGTTCATTGTTGTTGCTGATCAGGCCCACCACCACTGTGTCATCTGCAAATTTAATGATGGAGGTGTGACTACTGCTGGCTCTGCAGTCATGGGTGTAGATGTTATACAGCAGAGGACTCAAAACACAGCCCTGGGGGGCACCTGTGCTGATGGTTAAGGTGTCAGATGTCCCACCCTGACCACCTGTGATCGGTCAGTGAGGAAGCTGTGAATCCATTTGCAAATGGTGTTGTTTAATTCAATCCGAGTGTGGGGGACTATGGTATTGAATGCTGAACTATAGTCAATAAAACAGCATTCTCACATACTTTCCCTTTCCTCCCTTCAGGTGGTTTAGGGTGTGCAGGAGGTTGGAGATCATCTCTGGACCTGTTGGTTAGGCAAACTGGAGGGGGTTGAAGGAGCTTGGTAAAGATGAGCAAATGAAATTCTTCCCAAGCTTTTCAAAGCACTTCATCACTGTTGATGTCAGGGCCACTGGGCGGTAGTCAATTTAGGCATGATGGGCTTTTGTTTTTTGGCACAGGTACAACAGTGGACTTCTTAAAGCATGTTGGAATGGTAGCTTGAGCCAATGACAACACAGGGGCTAGCTGGTAAGCGCAGGATTTCAGCACCCTCCCAGAAATGCCATCTGGTCCTGCAGCCTTCCTGCAATTTGCCTTCTTAAACACGTTTCTCACATCATACTCGGAGACAGTGAATGGAGTTTCCTCACCATCGTTCTCATCTGCTTCTATAGTAAGGGTGCATGAGTCTTCAAATCGTGCATAAAAAGCATTTAACTCGTTGGCAAGGGAGTTACTCACTCATCACTGAAGGAGATTTGCTTTCAAAGCCTGTGATGGTTCTCAGTTCTTTCCATACACAAGCTGGATCACCGTCACTGAAGTCGGCTTCCACTCTGTCCCTATAGCGCCATCAAGCACACATGCCATCAAGCCCCACCAGTAACAACAAGGCATAGGCCACTTCTCGACTTCAACTCTGCATTCTCAAAAGAGCTGCATGCGCACAACACATCGTTTCACCGTTTTACCTTTGTGTGACTGCAACACATTAGGTTTTATAAAACATGTCTTCTAAATCAGTGGTTCACAAACTGTGGATAAATTGACAGACACATTTTTACTATCACTATCATAATAGAGAGTGATCTAAATTTCAACAGCCATGAAGACAATAACTCAGCTTTTCACCACCTTAAAAACATTGCCAAACTTAGAGATCTTGGGCTGTATTTTGCACCCTCGCGCATGGCGTAAAACTCTTTTCCACCCGACGCAAAGTTGAATTCCTTATGTTTGAGTGTAGTCTCATTTACAACTTGTTTCTCCTTAGGAGAAATAATAGAGCAAATGAGGAGACATTGCAATGAGAAACTGTTGAGAAGTAGGAGTTACAATTGAGATATCAGTTTGAGGGTCAAAAAATAGGGCACTCCATAGCATTTCAAACTTTTATTTTATAAAACAAAGCAAAACAGTTGTACTTTAAAAATGGACTTTAAGCAATGGGAGCTTGCGCAGTTGCACTTTAAAATGGACTTCAAGCAATGGAAGCATGTTAATGCCTTGATATGTTCTTTTTAAAAATTGTGTATTCTTATTTTTAATTTTTTTTTGTGTGTGAGTGTGTATGTGAGTATTATTTTTAAAAGTTGCACAAGCAAATTGCATTGTACGGACCAACTGCACAATGACAATTTAAGTCTATCTATAAAATCATACAACATGGAGAAATGAACTAATAAACAATAACATAAACAAACTGAACTTGTGCCAAAGCGTGCCATACTGTGTACAATGGTGGATGAAAGCGTGGGCTGGTCAATCTGCGTCTTTTATCCTGGTGGTGGAACCAACCAAAGGGAGGAGGGAGAGAAGAGCAGAAAATAGAACATTGTTAGTTTGTGAGCCACTCAAAAATACAAAGTAAGACATTTGTTTGACCGTCTGCTTTCATAACTGTGGGAATTTTGATACAGCACAAAGATCAGACACACCTTATTAAATCACTTAAACACAGAATGGGGGATGTGACAGCTACCACTCACATTTGCTATATGTTGCCCAATTGAAAAACAGATTGTATTGATATATTTGTCAAGCTTAAACAAGTTTGTTGAATTCCCTCACCTCATCTAGTGAGTAAACTGTATTGTCAGGCTAGGATTAACCCCTATCCAGCTTACCACTAGGCAAAACCTTGTTTTGGTTGGACTAAGCCTATTCAGTGTAAAAAAAAAATGGGCATCTGAAAATAGTTTAGTTCAGAGTCCTGATGTCAAAAAAGTAATTTGGGCAATTTTTTTTGTCATCTGGGAGCTGGCTCCATAGTCAGAACGCATAACAACTAAATGCAGCGTTGCCTTGTTTAGTTCTGATAGTGGGTTTCAACAGGAACATTTCTCCTGTGATCAGTGAGGTTTAAGTGATGAGTATTGCTGGAACATGTCACACAGTCTCATTGAAGGGCAAATCTGGTGTAAACTGATTCAAAGCCTTGTTGTTCGAGCTCACCAGGCACTGTCCAAAGGACAAAGAACAATAAAATGTGTCATAACCTAGACAAGTTATGGACAAGAAAGTAAAGCTGACTCAATATGGCAAAAAGCCTTATCTTCTTTCCATTACAGGGTTTCCCCAGGTTTGACCACCCCAAATAAGACTTTTTTTTAAGACCACTTACATGAAAATTAAGACCTACATCACACCCATTATGCAGTTGTAAAACACCAGATCAAATCCATAATGACAATTAAAACAACACTTCCCATGATGTGCTGTCCTCTCCTTCGACTGATTATGTTGATTCATTGCTGCGGTCACGAAAACCCAAAGTATTGTTTATGCATATCCTAAGAAATTAGACTAGTGTAGTTGCCCGCGATACCAAAATTATTGTTTCGATACCGATACCACATCAAGAATTGCGATTTCGATACTTCTTCGATAATTCTTAAAAATGTATTTGATTTGACATCATCAGTAATATTGAATATAGTGTTATCATTCACACCAGTGGGCATCCTAGATTCTGCTCGACTCTTTCCACACACACGGAAAATTATGGCTTATTTCATATGTTTCTATTTCATATACCTTCGAATTCATATAAAGTGTACAGTTAATGTATAGTATTTTTTTATCTGCATAATTACTATTAATCTTTTAATTTTAATGTGGTGTGTAGGCCTAGGTGTAATTGAGTGTTTGTCACTTTAAGAAATACGTGAGTAATTACTGTAGCTTTCAGTCTCACGGTTTTAGGCTAGTGAATAATAGTTGCACATAATGCATAAGGATATGTAGATGCAATTCATTCATGTTGTCTGTCATTAGATAAAATAAATGTAAATAAAAAACTATCAAGTTCATGGAAGGGATCATGTTCAATAATGATTTTAGCACTAATTACGAATGACATACATGACCTGAGCTAGCAGAATTAGTTAGCAAGGAGCTCTCTCAGATGTAAAAGTTTGCAAAGGTTGCTGCCTATTTCTAAATGACATTAAACCCAATAGTAGACCTCATTACATCTCATAGCCTAGGTAGGTTAGCAACACAAAGTTGAGATTTGCAAGTGAGCAAATCAACTTGATATTAGCCTATTATTATGTGTTACCACAGAATCACTTAAGCTAAACTAGCAGCCATGTCTAAGCTGTTTATGGCACGACAGCTGGGCATATGTGTGTGAGGAGAAAAAGGCGCACAGCTACAGGCTTGGGGAGGAGGCACTAGAAGCATGCCTTGTGCACACAAACAAGAACACGGTCATTCTTAAAAGTATTGATACTAATAAAATTAGGTATTGTGACAACTGCTAATAGCTATTGCAACACTTTTGTAGTATCGGTTGCACCGTGCAACACTAAATTAGAGCGATCTCTGGCGTTAATCAACCCCTGTTGAATTTTCACATTGTTGTTGTTTTTTTTTTCTAGCCTAGAAATCTAGGCGCACCCTAAGCGGCGTAAATTAATTTGCTCAGCCTGTACGTCTAGTATCAAACCATAGGATTTTCTATTGGCTGGCGCCGTGGACGTCATCCAATCACAGCCCTCTATTTTGTTAGAGAGTCTTAAAGGCGGGCTTAACAGGATGGCGACAGTCCTCTCGACAGTGAACAACAAGGAAGGTGGCTATGGCAAAATCGAAGAGCGGTTGTTTGTTGGCGTTGGCGTCAACTTTGGAGGAGTTGGACTTGTGCTTTTCTTTTGAAAGTTGAGCAACACAATGCACTTAAGTCATTCCTTTCGAAGAAGGATGTATTTGCCGTTTGCCGACCGGATCGCGGATATGGTCGTAAGCGCTGGCCTATTGCATGCCTAGGCAGTTTGAAAGACAATTCTCTGCCCGCCCTTGGATTAAGCGAGGTGAATGGCTCGATTCCAGACTATACATTTCAATGATATAGGATGGCCCGCCAGGCTAGTTTTTTCCCCATTTCACGTTGCTTGCAGGCTAGTATAATTAAAATTGAAGACCTTTTTAAAAAATTAAGACTTTGGCAACGTTTTTAAGACTTTTTCAGACCTTAATTAAGGAACATGACATTTAAGACCGTTTTAAAGACTTTTTAAGACCCCATGGCTACCCTGCATTATGTCAGGAATACCAAAAGTACTTCTATAATGCTCTGGGCTATACTTCCCTGTCCATAACTCAGAATTGGCTGTGCCACATTTTCTTTTCCTATGAACAGCACACAGTGATTTCCAACAAAAGCTATGGATCAATTCATACCAGTTGTCCTTTAAGTGATTTGTAAACAAGGAGTGCTTTAAAAGTCAATCCGGTAAATCAAAGA
>NC_063190.1:12533296-12671717 GCF_017589495.1 Alosa alosa | reverse complement strand
TGAGTCTAAAAATATGCAAGAACGTTAGCAAATTACAAAAATGTTAATGTACCTTCTCTGAGTTTTCGTGGTGGCAAGTTCTGCACAATCCTTCATACCCACACAACCGCTTCACTTGGTTTCACTGGGCCAAATCTAGACTGCATTTTCTGAGTCTTCCGCGACGCTGAAGTTTATCTCGTCCGACCATCATAGACCTCTGGAGTCTAACTTGATTTCTCTAACTTGCTAACAAGTCGCAAGTTAGCTCTGGGGTAGCAAAAATCAAATTGTGCCGCCTTCACGTACCATTGATTATAATATCTACTCAAAGGTTGAAGACAAAAGTGCATTCAGGAAAACGTCTGCATCTCCAATTTCGTCGTCTCCCTCATAGACATAATATACATAGACGCCGCATCGACCGCTGCTCCCTACTAGCGCTGACGAGATTTGGAGCCGCCATCTTGGACCGGTCATCCACTCCACTCAGTGTAATCTGTTTGACCGGTGCAATGAGCTGTCAGCACACTTAATTATTCATATCTCACTGAATACCGAACAGATTTTCACGCGGTTTTTTTTGCAAAGGTCATACATGTAGCTATGATACAGGCCACATTGTTCGAAAATACAAAATACAACCAATAGTACGGTAATGTTAAATCTTACTTGTGAAAAGTAAATCCCCCCGAGTATGGTCCGCCGATTTGAGCAGGAACATGCTGCACAGTGCTGTCATCTTGTGTTTTCTGCTGCAACGCAATGAGGAGTATGACAGGTCCAAGATGGCGGCCGCATTTCTTGTTTCCAGCAGCCAATGCGGCGTCTATGTATATTATGTCTATGGTCTCCCTGCGCCAGAATTTAACAGGTGATCTCCTTATATGGGCATAGACGGTAGCTTTTTTGTAGGCGAACTTCAGAGGTCTGTCAGAGCATCGTCATGTGTGGTGGTCACATCACATGGTTAGGCCTACTGTTTGCAAATGTGAACTTGAAAATATGTGCAATTAAAACAAATAAGCCAATGAAAATCATTTGAGAATTGTTGTACAACAGCTAGAGCTCTTACAGATCAGACTAATTTATAAAACAAATAGGTCTGGATGAGCATTACATTAGTTCACTTAGAGAGCTCTCTGATGGATATGCCTGAGTAAAATATGAGATAGGCCCTATATAAATTGAGCAAGTCTGAGTATTGTATAAGCCTTTGCTGAGATCTCTTTTGTAAATCAAAAAAGGACTAAACTGAGATGACTAGAATGAGAACGGTTCAAGCTTGTGAAGAGATCTCTTTTACAGAACTGATGGAGCCTAATCTGAGATTTACCAAAAAGATCTGAAATGAGAATTGCATGAGTTTACAGAGAGAGCTCTCTGGTGGATCAGCCTGAGTAAAATATGAGATGTATAAATTAGACAACACTGAGCATTATTTAAAATATTGATGAGATCTCATTTGTATATTGAAGGGAGTCTACACTGAGATAACTTAACTCTTTTGCTCCAGAGACAAACCTGAGAAGCGGGAGACAAAAGCAATAATCTCATTTTTATATCACTGTGATCTCATTATTGTCTAGGAGAAACAATTGAGAAAGAGAGGAGCTCTCATTTTAACATTTTCTTTCTCTGGGATCCTTCTATCATCCATGAACGCACACCAGCGCACGTCCCTGCAAAACATTACAAATGGCACGATTACAATGGGAAACATAATTAGAATAAAGATATTACGAAATACTGTACATCTCATGATAAGTAGTTATTCGCCATTATTTGCAAATTGGTGACGGTTAAAAGTGATTAGGGGAGAGGCGAGAGACAGTATGGAGCACAGCTGAAGACGCACTGTCACGATATATAAGCAACTCCTCTGCAGGATAAATGTTGTTTTATTCAGTCATTTGAGCAATATTAGGGTAAGTGTTGCTTTCCCCAGCTTATGCTTTCAATGGTAACCCATTGTCAGTCAATAGTGAAAGTTACTGCATTTAACTGTCTTGTCGTTGACTGACACCATGGTGAAGTTAGTTTCACTTTGCCAATGAGTTCAAATAATAGAGGAGTGCAAATGCGTGAAGGCTATGCTAGGTTTTAGTAAAGCATGGTTTAGTGGAATGACTATTCCATACGGTCTCGCAAGCAGCCTCCTTCAAATGCGCCATTGAATGTCAAAATACCGATGCATTTATTTGACATCGCACTTTGCGCCGTTAAAGGGAATGGCAGATGTCATTCTCATTGGTTTAAATGATGTTATATGCCCCAAACACACCCATGACTGATTAAAAAACCGTCGAACACCTCGACGTTTAATAACGAAAACCCTCCCAATGTGGACTGGACATTCTACTAAATTTGAATAAGCATTTGACTGTCATGATAGGGCCCCAAAACATGACATGCACAAAACTCATTTGTGCATTTATTTCCAGGGTTGACTACTGGGCTTTTCACAGGTTTCCCTAAAAAGACCTCCAAACAGCTTCAGGTACAAGGCTGTTTTTAGCCTACTACATTTGGGTGGGCTGATAGAAATATTGGGTAGGCAACATAGCAAAGCGGTCAAATTGAATCAAAATTGCCATAAACACAAAACGCAAACACAGAAAATGTGTTCAGTTGTGACTTTTTGAGGCTATGAGATGTAGGCCTAACAGGCAAGTCAGCATATTGATCTGTTGACTGTTTGAAGGAATTGCAGGTCTCATAGGCAGAGAAAAGCTGTTGCTCCAAAACACTGTCCACTTAATCAACAGAGCCATACTTGCCAACAGCTAGAGTTGGCAAGCAGCTATAGTGCTACACTCTGGGGGCATATTTAAAATCATGCCCCCCATAGCACTGTAGCTGCCTGGCTAATCTAACTGTTGTCTGCAGCAACTCGAGCTAGGTAGCGCTGATTGTTTTCTCGTACCGACAGTATTCAGTGACTTTGAAACAGAGATCTATGTGAAAAATTGATGGATTTTCCTTTAAGGCACCAGGAGAGGGTTTAGCCTAACTAACACACTAGGCTACATAAGCCTGCACAGCTAGTCACTGACAAAAATATTGGCACCCCTTTAGAAATGTTGTTTTTTTAAGCAAAATATACACACTTTTGGAGTTGTTTTGAGAAAACAAACAAACCAGGACCATTTTAATAGCTCAACACAAAAAATCAAGCGTTGCGGAGTGAAGATAACCAGTGGATTTGTTGACATGAGCCATAGACCCCTTTAATCACCCAGTTTGACGGAAAAGTCCCGTATGTACGACCCACTAACACATTTTCCATTTTCCTGTAGGATGACGAAACATGTGGGAGGAGCTGGGGGCGTTCAAAAATATAATATATTTTTCGAAGACTGGGCTTGGCTGTAGAGGTTGAACAACATAGTTGTTTTGTTTCTGCAGTCCCTTTGCAGAACGTGCGATGCGCCACGGTAGTGCAACTATTTAAAATTAATGTGAATACGTGACTTCTTTTGTTACTTTTTCCGTTTTCCCTCATAACTATCTCAAGGCAAAATTACCCATTCACCTCTCTTGGTGTTTGAAATGTAATACAATTTTTAAAAAAACACGGATAATTTAATTGCCTATGTGCCTCGTACCGAAAGGAAATCATTTCACCTCCTGCAAAGGTAAGATTACCGAAACAACTTCAGGCTAGAGTTCTATGTGGTTGTTCTTGTTCGCTGCTGTCTTTTGTGCAGCTGTTTGTTCGAAATTGCCCGCCCACAGGCTACAGTTCAGTTAAAGTAGGCTAGCTACAGCTACCGTCGACCCATTTATTTGTCAGATAATTGTGTAGTTATTCCACATTTGGCAATAAAAACTCAAGATAATCTAAGTTGCTGAAACAAACTTTGTCGTTGGTGATTTTGCAGCACGAGGGCCATAACACTAAAAGGGCGCCTAGTTTGTTGTCTCCTATTTGGCCTGTTCAGAAAAAAAGTGTTCTTGCAATGTTTAATATGCAGGAACACTGCTTATCTAATTATGTTAAACTACATAAGTTTTAAATGTGCTGAAGTCATTGAAAATTGTTTGATGTGTTCTGATCATTTTACCGTTATTACCTGAAAAGAAATGTCTTGGAAAAACTAGCTGCACAAACAACTATTCAAGACTTTTGACCGACTAAGTTTGTTAACATCTATAATACATTTACACGATTTACAAAGGCTGGCGGACGCAACGATGAAGTTGTGTGTGTCAGAGGAGAGTCAGCGACTGGACAGATTATTGGAGGATGCCCTGGCGCGGGAGGCTCGCTTGTGGAAAGCGCCAGTCCTGGAGAATGATTTGATACAGGTGAAGTTCTCTGAGACTCACTCTCCTTTCTTTCTTTCTTTCTCTCTCTCTCTCTCTCTCTCTCTCTCTAGCACTCACTCACTAAGACTTTCCATTCTAACTAGTTTCTCTCTAAATTCGAACATGTCACATAATTTGTAGAATGTGGATTGATTTTGCATCTTCGTATTGTAAGGTAATGTTGCTCAACAGTATTGTTCTGTGATTGCTAGGGCACAGACATATGCCTTATACAACACCAGGAAGTGATTTTGTGGCTGAGAGAGATGAACACGGCGTTTCAGTTCTGCCAGGAAACGTATGCATTGGCTGTGTGTGTTCTAAACAGACTGCTGGCAACAGTGAAGGTGAGGATCAGTTCAGTCAGCTTGAAGTGATGAAATCCGTTCAACTGAAGTAAGGCAACCAAGTATGCATCTCAGTTGGCTACATGTCGTCTTTGTTGCAGGCACAGTCGAAGTACCTTAAGTGTATTGCAATTACAACACTTATTCTTGCTGCAAAGATCAATGAAGAGGATGAGGTATTTATATGCATATTGATGTATGCACTGTGCATATGCATTCACTTTTCTGGTTGTTACAGAAACTGCAAAATATTGTAGCTTAAATGCATGATGGTTAATGCAATGTTGTGTATTGCACTGTGCAATATTCATTCACTTTTCTGGTTATTAAAGAAACTGCAAAATATAGCTTACATGCATGATGTTTAATGCAAAAAGTTATACTTTGCACTGTGCTGATATTAATTCACTTACTGGTTATTAAAATAAAGTCCAAAACACTAATGTAGAGATGTCTAGAGCCTGTATGAAGTTCAATACATTACATTTTATTGGTCTCCTCCATGATCTCTGGTAACAACAGGTAATTGCATCAGTTAAAGACCTTTTGGCACAGAGTGGCTGCAGCTTCTCAACAGCCGAGATTCACCGCATGGAGCGGATCATCCTGGACAAGCTGCAGTGGGATCTCTACACATCAACACCCATCGATTTCATCCACATTGTAAGTCATTTCACACAAAGGGGCTATCGTCTTTGCTCTTGCTATAACAACACTTGTACAAAAAATCACAAGAAATTAGGTACTGGTAGTAACCGTTGTGTGTCTGTGCGTGCTTGTTGTGTGTGTGTGTGTGTGTGTGTGCATGCGTATGAGAGGGGGATGTTTGCAAGCCCCTGGCTGTTGCAGTCGATAGCCAAATTATCTGGGTCCTAGATATTGTGCATTGATTCTAAGTGTGTTCATACTGAACAGTTGGCCAGAGTTGATAATTAAACACTGAACACAACAAGCAAGCTGTCAGCATGGCTGGTGAAGTGCGATGCATATTTGGCCAAGGCACTTATCTGTCTTTTTAAGCTCCAGGAGTAAAGCAGGAAAAAAAGCAAAATCCTGTTCAAATTAGGGCATTCATAAGGAAATACATGTAAATATTTGCTCTTTCATAGTACAGGTTTTACTACAAAATATATCAGTATGACATTTGCTATTTTGAGAGTTAGGCCTACTTTTACTTGCCAGTAATGGCATGTATTGTAAAGTCATACAGCTGAAATCGGAACTGCCATCAATTAATAGTAGCTGTAGACACTGTTCATTGTCTAAATTAATTTCTTGTGAATGAATAAGAATATGTATGGGACTTAAATGGGAAACCCTTCCTTGTATAATAATCCATCCACATTTTCTTGCAGTAATATAGTGTTAAAATAGTTATTGACCCGGTGTAATGTCAATAACGTCCAATAAAATAACTTTCAATAAAGATGAGCCACAATGTAACGAAAATCCCTAGATTCACAAATAAAATGTGTTGCATGAAATGTGAACTCTAATATTGTAGAAAAATAAATTCCATAAAACATTTTTCTTTCTAAATAAATATTTCAACATATGTTAAAGTTATTACATTCCAGTGAGAATCCATTGAAAGGTGCAATGTATGTAGTCTATATATAATGTGGTTCTGTGGTAAAAATAGTTATATTTCATGACAGAGGCATGATGGTCATGGTTTACAAAATGTGCAGTGCAATCTATGCATTTTGTTTCTCTGTTTCAGGGGGTTGATTGCATTTGTGTAGCATTTCATTCCCTGAAAAAGTAGACAAATGCAAGAACTCCAGACACCAAGGAACCAAATATGCATAATATATTGGTATTGCAGTTGATGATACTAACTGTTCCTGATGATATAATCCTAAATGTAAAAATAATAAATGAAATAAATAAATAAATAATTATGTTTATATAACAGAAAATGTATACTGCACCTTTCAGTGGAGTTTGAGTCAATATAACTACAACCTCTGATAATCAGTGATGAAGGCTAGGTCTGTGTTGAAACGTATTTTCCCTAATAATAATAATAATACTCTATAAAACTGGACATCTTAAAAATCATAGCGCTCTATCCTCCTCTTCCCTTATGTTACACTACAACCTGAACATCAACAGTTATTGAACAACATGGCTTATTGGTTAAAGAAGAACATACAAAATGTAAGCCTTAATATGTTCAGTGCTATGCAATGACGATGACAAAATGGTAACATCACACCCAAACAACGAACCTGGACCATTATCAAACTTTCTTGTCACTATTTTCACATACAGCATCAGTCGTGTACTGTATGAAGGAAATTCACATACTCTGCACACATGAAGAAGGGAGGGTTTTAAAACACCTGCATCACCGTTACGATGGAGAGGATCTGGATTCATCACGAACAAGCAGATGGAGAAACGTGTTGTCATGGCGATGGACTAACCTGTCCACATCGTCGTCATCACTTGAGAATGGAAATGTCTGGGTAGTAGATGATTTTAATGTATTTTGGTCTTCGTTTCTGTGCACCCCCCCCCCAGTTCCACTCCCTGCTGCTGACCGCTCACCCCCACCTCCTCCTGCTCCCGGCCGCTCAGAAGAGGCCCTGCTTCCAGGCGGAGTTGTGGACCAGGCAGGTGCAGCACTGTATGGCGTGCCACCAGCTGTGGCAGTGCAGGGGCTCCACGTTGGCCTTGGCGATCATCACCTTGGAGTTGGAGGCGCTCACCCCCGACTGGTTCTCCGTTTTCATTGAGCTGCTGAACAAAGCACAGGTAGATGGGGGCACACAATCAACTGTGGTGGGGCTGTCTACATGTGATTCATTTCATACTATGTAATGTTAATGCTTAAATCCTTTTCACTCACTGAATGGGAACTGTACTATTGTTTCTATAGACAGGTCACGAAACATCATTGCTTGTTTACTAGCTTTCACTGCTTTCTTTATGATCAAGCCCATTTCTCCTATTGATTGTAAAATGTATGTGTGTAAACATGTACGTTTTTAAAACTTTGTTTTTGTGGCTTTGTCTCTGTAGAATTTCTGGTTTACCATGTTGTCATCCTTCACAGATTGAGAGCTCAGAGTTCATCAAGTGTAAGGAGATGGTGGATGAATATCTCTCCAGCCTAGAGGCCCCACTGCCAGCCAATGCTGTGTACATATTCAACAGTGCCTGTGTGACCAAGTACCAACCTTTGGGCCTAGAGCCGACCCAGGTGGCCCGCTGGCGTCCGAAGGGCCAGCCTAGAGGGAAGAGAAACGGGCACCGACCCGGGAGCCACGGGGAGAGGGAGGTGGACGAGTACTACGACGGTTTCCGATGCCTTTATGACGGAATTGCCTCTGTAGGTGAATGCTATGGGGATTCTAGGAATGTTGGCGTTGAAGTTTCGCCCTGCCCACCGTTGCAGCCACACATCAGTTAACATGAAGGGGATTCACACCCCACTATTATGCTAAAACAGCACTTTCATCATTCTTGCCTGATTATGTATGCATTTTGTTATTTACAAATATTCTCATTTTATTCTCTTAATTATTGTCACTGAATGCATACTATTTTATTACATACCCTTAGATTGCTGTGTGTGTGTGTGTGTGTGTGTACATGTGCAATTTTTAGTTGTGTTTTTTTATACTGAACATGGTATGTTAACAGATTAAGCTTTTTTTCTACTTTCAGTTTTGTACACATGCAACTAATTTTATTATGTTCCTTTTGATTACTGCACTTTTTAGCATTGTTATATTTTTGAAAAAAACTGAAGTTACTGAATCAATAATTTCACATCATGTTTCTAATAAGATATTATGTTTTATGTCTGAAAGGTAACTTTTAAAGGCAGCTACTTACGGTTGAGAGAAACTGTTAAGATGAGATTTTCTTTACTGTGTTTTTCGTTGTTGGTTTTGATTCAGTCTCACATGTTCATTTTCCATTAAAGTGTTTTGAAACTTTACACCTTTACTTTTTCCAGTAGAGTGGGAACTTGATAGCCTGGAAAATCCAGACCCTGATAATCTAGAAAGATTAAGGGTCTGGCAAAGAACAATGTAATGGCCCAACTCGAGGGGTGGCAACAAGCATGCATTTAAAAATCTCACTGCACGCAATTGGTTAACACTAGACCATGTTTACTCTGAATGATTTCGGACTTCGAGGCAATCGGATAACACTACGACCAATGTGTACTGTCCTCCAACGTTGCAGCGCTGTCTTCATCAATTTAGCTGTTTTCCTGGAATGTTGGGGTAAAAGTAACGTGCATCATTGCTCTTTGCCAGAGTGTCTCGCAGAGAACTCTGGATTTCCAGGGTTGGAACTTGATGTGATTGCATAGGGAATGTGGAAAAGAAATATTTTCCAAATGGTCATCAGAATTGGCCAGTTGTTTGAGATTCTGCATGTAGGTCTGAACATTTTTATTGAGTAGCTCTCTAGTAGTTTTCTACCTTATTTGTCTCTAGCAACTGACTCTTCACTATTTAGAAGTATTTCAGGAAAATTGCCAGAATCTCCAGCCAACTTCTCATGATTGTATGAAACATGATCAGGACTGAACAAAACTCATTCTTACATTAAGTTCAAATAACAGAGTTGCAGAGTTCTATAGTTGTGAAGCTAACTACTGCCCATTGTCTTAATCTACACTGTAGCTCTGTGCTCTTTCGATCCCTGAATGTAATTTGTGCACTCTTTATCCTGATAATAGTTTGTTCAAAGCACAGGCAGTGTGTGAAGTGTTAAAATGGGTAGATGAAGGGCAAATATCGATAGGTTATATGACTAGAGCTATTAGCTCCTAGAGCAATGACTTCTTGAATTAAAAGAGCAAAATATTCCGTAGAAGAGATCCCAGAATCTAGTGATCTAGAGATGTGGTGGCACATTTGTGTGGTGTTCTCATCTCTGGTTCTTTTCAGCAAGTCTTACACTACACACCACCTGATATCTACATTGTATAATGGATGTCCTGCTGGAAATTCCAAACAATTACGGTCTTCCTTCACTACAATGTGGCCCGTATAAGATATCTCGGTTCACAATGGGACAGGGTCAGGTGTGCTGCTTTTAGTTTATTTACGAAAGTCAATACATCTCACATCTCATATGCAAATGCTCTGGTCACTTTAGCAGTAAGACAGAAAAAGCTTCCTGTGTCCATTTGTTCTCTGAGCTGAGCCTCCAGTCGTTGTGACTGGAGGCTATCACATGCATAATGCAGACACCGCTTTAAACACAATGTGCCTGACAGGTTTTACAATGCATAAAGTAAAACAACGGCTACGACAAAAATGAGTCATAGCGGGTTGAAATATTTAAATTTTAAAAACACCATCAAGGTAATTCGCCCTCTTATACACAACACTTGTTTATTCATGGGTACCCAGGTGTATGGATTTGAATGTTGTGATATTATTGCTAGTATGGTTTGTATACTATCATTCAGGCCTGACTTGGCTCAGTTTAAGACAACTCTAAATGCAGACAGACACAAATGCAAATGAATTAGCATTACATCACCTAATAAAAAACAACATGGCTTTAAGGAATCTGCACACAGATTAACACATAATTGTATATATTTGCTGGAGCTCCATTACTGTTCTATTCCGTTTCTGTACTCTAGTTATACAAGTCACTGGTGCATCTCAAAGCAAGACAAAGGTAATAAAAAATAAAATGTATAAAAAGTCCCAATTTGTCAAATAAATGAGAAAATAAACCTGGATAATCCTAAAGATGCGCATGGCCACTTTATTTCGGCTTGGCAGCACCAGCGTCGCTGGCCTCGTTTTCCCCCACAAGTGTCTTTGGTCCTTTACAAATGTCACAGGAATGTCAGAACGCATGTGCTGATGTGGCTATGGTGATGGAAGACAAATCCTCGGTTGGCCTGGGTGCTGTGCTTATAAATTAACTGAAAGAAAACAAGGCAAACATGGACAAGAACAGAAAGATAATGACCAAACGAAGAAAAATAAGGAGTGATAACATGCAGATGACATGGCACAATCACAGTTTGGTGCTTTATGGTATGCTTTAGACTTTACCACAGTTAATACAACCACATGCATAAAAATAAACTAGCAAATTAAACATCAATAAAACAAAACACCAAACAAACAATGGAGTGTTTACTCTTCAGGAATTCCTCAAATTATATACAAAATAATGGCACTGTCTTATAGGTGACTTGTATATGAGAAACTGAAATATGTGCAAAGATGTGCCGATTGTGTAAAGATCTAGAATGCTATTTTGGTAATTCACAATTATGACCACCAGATGGAGCCAGTCAGTCACTAAAATTCACTAGCATTTCAACTATGAGCTGTGAGCTGTAAAATTGCTCTCCACTGCATAGAAGAACAGCCCTGTGAACCAGGCTGATTGAATGGTGGGAACAAAGAGGGTTAGCAAGAGAGGAAGAAAAAAAGAGACAGACTCACTTTTTCTTGTCCTTGTCCTTCTTGAGTGGCTGTGAGAGGGAAAGTGTCTCGGCGGCGACCTTCCTCCTGTTGAAGGCGTTCATCTCCTCCTCCAGGTCTCGCCTCTTCTCCTCCACCTTCCTCTTCTCCTCCTGGTGCATGCGCTTCAGCTGCTCAAACTTCTCATGCAGCTGCGCCAACAGGGGACAACACAACACGGCTCAGGCATCTTCATACATGCAAACACCTCTGACCAACTGCCAAGCAGTCTGACCACTAAGCATCTTTAACACTTGTTTATTATAAATGGCTGCATGATGCTCAAGGAATATGTGCTGTGAAAGAGACCAACTGGCTGAGAGAGGTGCAAACCACATGTAGGCCATGGGTTGGTTTTCCAGTTAGCACAGACACAAATACAAGCCTTATCTACAGAGCATGTCACTTTGGATTAAAGCACCAGCCAATGTGATATTATGACCAGTGCCTCTTCTAGTCTATCCTAGTGCATTCAATCCAGCTCCTGATGCATGTAAATGATCTTGTGTTACAGAATCCAGTGAATCATGAGAGAGCTGGGGAATCTCATGAAAACTTCGGCTCTGAAACAACCACCCACCGTCTAGCCCACCCAACACATGCGCACACACACACACACACACACACACACACACACCTCACCTCTCTCTCCTTCTCCTTGAGCTCGGCCTCCGTCTCTTTGACTTTGTTGACGAACATCTGCCTCATCTCCTCCTCCTTGCGCTGCAGGTCGCCCAGGAACTCTTTCCTCTTGGCCTCGTAGGTCTCCTGTAGGCTGCAAAGAGATAGACACAACAGAGTTCCCTCGTCAGAACGCATCTCTACTCCATCACAACAGAGTTCCCTCTTCAGAACGCATCTCTAGTCTCCATCACAACAGAGTTCCCTCTTCAGAACGCATCTCTAGTCTCCATCACAACAGAGTTCCCTCTTCAGAACGCATCTCTAGTCTCCATCACAACAGCATGCTTAAAGTGCTGCACATAATACATACAATCTAGCTTTGGATTAAATTGCCTACTTAATACTGAATAAATAAATGTAAACAGATTCATATAGTCAAGATTGTTGGTAACCTTCCACAAAAACCCTACATTTATCTTTGAAATCATTTGAAACTGATAAAAGTAATCAGCATTCATTGTTTAATGCAAATTAGACTTAGATTTGGACTCTTCATTCAACAGAATATTTTGAAAAATAAAACAAATTCAAATGGCAAAATGACAAAAATGATGGTAGTCTTATTCTAATAGTGTTCCATGACCTTCAGAATCAATTACTGCCAACAAACGTTTTCTGAAGCTCTGAATGAGACGTGCTTCTGAGCAAACTGCTCCAGCCGTCTCAGGTTTGAAGGTTAGCTTCATAGCAGACTGCAAGTTGTAGCTCTTTCCAGAGATATTGAATGGAATTTAGGTCTGGACTCATGAAAGTCCACTTCAGAGTAGTCCACTGTTTATTCCTTAACTATTCTTGGGTGCTTTTAGCTCCTTGTGTTTGGGTCAATATCCTGTTGGAAGATCCATGACCTGCCACTAGGTTTTCAGACACTGGGCTATATGTTTTACTCCAGGATACAATCTAGTCTTGAGATTTCACTGTGCCCTGCACAGATACAAGGTGCTGTGGGCCAGACACAGCAAAGCAGCCCTAAAACATAACTGAGCCTCCTCCTCCAAAATGACCAAAACATAACTGAACCTCCTCCACTTTTCAAAATGGGTATGGTGTTCTTTTCTTGGACACACTCATTTTGTCTTTGTAAATGTAGAGCTGATGTGACTTGCCAAAAAGCTCCAGTTCTGTCTTATCAGTCAAAAGGACATTTCTCCTAGAAGGATTGTGACAAGTATTTTAGCCAATTTGTTTTTTTTAGGTTTTACTTTCAGCTGTGGAGTCCTCCAAGGACTTCTAAGGATTACTTTTAAGAAAGCAATAACTCATTCTTTCAAAAATCTGTAAGGGTGCCAACAAATTCAGACACAACTGTACAAAAGATATTGTCAAGGTGTTTTTTTTGGTTGTAAATTATTCTGACTTCTCAGCGTGTGTGAACATGTGTGTATACATCTCCACCTATATGTGTGTGTGTGTGTGTGTGTGTGAGAGACCTGACTACTCTCCCCACCTGAAGGGCTGGCTGTCGGGGTCGGTGTCCTTGAAGCCCATCTCCTCTAGTTTGCAGCGGCGGTAGAGCTCATAGTGGCGTGCATGGGTCTGCTCTCGAAGGTCCTCCATGTTCACGCGGATCAGCATCTCCCTCAGCTTCACAAAGTCACAGTGGCTCTCGTTCTCAACTGCACAAAACACACACACACACACACACAAAGTCAACAAAACTTCTCTATAACCCTCCAGACAGCGGCTGATTCTGGAGAAGGCTGCAGCTTGATTGGCACAGGTCCACCCACACAACTTAACACCACTACAGTCAGTTACATCAATCTCTTTAATTCTCTCTAACCCATGCATGCAGTCAACACAACACAACTTAACTACTTAGCTACAGTCAGTCTTCTACTTGCTCAATCATTCAACTTTCCACATGGGGGGGCACTGTGGCGCAGCAGGCTACAGCGCCCGTCTGAGTGCCCACAGGGACCCAGGTTCGAGTCCGACCCGCGGTCATTTCCCGATCCCACCCCATCTCCCACTTACTTCCTGTCTCATTCTCCACTGTCCTGTCCAAGTAAAGGCAAAAAGCCCAAAAAAATATACTTTAAAAAAAATAAATAAATAAATAAATAAATAAATAAATAAAACTTTCCACATGGTGACAGACTAGTAGGGACCAGACCTGCTGCTGCCTCTGGCCCTGATGCGGTGCAGATCCGCGCCAGACAGGAAGAGGATTCCAAAGCTCGCGTCTGGTCTATTGCCTAATGAGTAGTCACAGTCTTACAAAAACCCCAGCGGTAGGGCAGGAGCCCAGTTTCCCCGACAGGATAAGAACTCAAGTCTGCCATGATGACTGACAGTATTCCCTGCATTCACAGTCAATGATGTCAGTAAGAGGATAAGACATGCTTTTGATCACCAGACAGAGACACACACACACACAGACACACAGGACTTTCTCAGTCCTGCAGCTCTGTAAAAAAACACCTCATGGCCGTCTGATGATCACTGAGATGAAAGAGGGAAATAAAGCTTTTCTGTAGCGTGGTGCATCCCAGAAGCCATTTTCATTCTGGAGGAAGAATGAGGATGAGTGAAGATTTAAAACAGAGAGTCGGACTCGTTCTTCACATTCCTCTGCTTAACATCCCCCTAAACACAAACACAGACACAGACACAGACAGACAGACACAGACACACACAGACAGACACAGACACTTTCTCACGGAAGCCAGACAGCTGGATCTGTGTCTGTGGAGTGCTAACGCTCTGATAAGTGAAACACTGTTTCTCTCTTCTGACCAGAGCACACAGGCATCTGTAGTCAGTCCGAGGAGTCCCCCACCCAAATGATCTACACCTCATATCATGCATGCTCCGTCAGTCAAAAAATAGACTACATAAACATGACAAAGGAAGATTGATGACCAAAAGCCATGATGTTTAGAAAGAAGTGTTCCATATCCAGTGGACTGTGGGAGGGAGAGAGTGAGAGATGGCTAATGGGGAAGTTGTGCAGAGGCCAGCTGCTGGAGGATGGGGATGGGGGAGGGGTGGTTTGGGTTAGTCACAACCTTTGACACGTTCACATAGCATCTCCACAGACTCCTGTTTGGACAGCCTGGGACGCAGGATGCCACATAACTCATCCCTCCTCACTCACCAAAACAAATACCATGAAAAGATGCAGAAAACACACACACACACACACACTATAATCATGTTTTTGTGTCACATATGTGTGACCTGTGTTATTGTAATGGTATCTATCAGTGCATTTAGACCTGCATAATTCTTTTTCTCACAAGCTCACGTGCATGCAAACATGTGTTGTGTACACAAGAACACAGACGTGCGCACACACGCGCACACCTATGTGCTTATGGACGACTTTGGCTACTACGCCATCATATCTGCATGGCGTCACATTGTGTTAACATTTGAATGTGTGAGGAGGATGCAACTCCCTCTGCTCGCGACATTCTCGGGACTTATCAGAGCATGACGACTGAGACTCTTGGTGATTAAGATACGAGGCTGCAAGCAAGACAACTACACATTAAACTAGGACAGAGGGGAGAGTTCAGTAATGGTGAACATCACACCATCCACACACAATCCGCCATGCTTTTTATGGAGCCCATCACAGCTGTGTCCAACACACAGAGCCAATTTGACTGACTGTTTGATGAAATAAAAACTAATGATGGCTAATTAGTGACAGAATCCTCTGTGTGTGTGTGTGTGTGTGTGTGTGTGTGTGTGTGTGTGTGTGTGTGTGTGTATCTAGTTATCAAAGTCATGTATGTGTGTGTGTGTGTGGGCCTCTCCCTGTGCATATGTATGTCTGTGTGTGTGTCCACATATGGAGATAAAAGTTAAGGAAGATGGGCCTTCTGGTATGCGAGCGCCTTCCAGCTGCGTCTCAAAGAGCAATTAGCTGACCCCAGCCTGAGGTCCCCTGGGAAGTCTGTGAGACAAGTGGAAGGGGTCAAGGCTCCATTATCGTCAGCCATGGCCAGAATAGCATACCGCAATCTGCCAGAATCATCTCAGATTCAAAGATAACAACATGCGCAGACATACAAACACTGCTGGCCTGGGATGTCCAGATTTCCTCCTCTATTGTTTTATGTAACGAGTAATCTCTTACACCTAACATTTTTCCACTGAGAAGGTAATATATATATATATATATATATATATATATATATAACATGCATATGAAATCATGGACATCAGATTTAGGGAGAGTAAGGGTGTGTGTGAGTGTCTGTGTAAGTAGGAGAGAGCAGGTATACATGCATGCATACCTACCATATGTTATTGACCTACTTGGTTTGGAAAGGAAGGAGTTGTAACCATTGTACGTTTACGATTTGATTCACTACAACTCCCTATATTTCTCTTGTTGAATGGTGTTGAATGGAGTTGAATGGTATGACACCAACCTTGCACCACTCCCCATGGGTACTGCCTGGCTCTCACAGTCTTGTTTCCCACTTTGACTTCCTCCACACTCCCAACGACAGCAAAAGGAAGATGTGCCTGAGGAGAACAAGGCAGAAGGTGCTTTAACCCAACTCAATACACACAAACACACACTAGCAAAAACCTCACTGAGCGGAAAGAAAGCAAAAATGTCTAAGAGCAGAAAAATACAGCATCTGAAAGTATGTCTCTGTCTCTCTCACACACACACACACACACACACACACACACACACACAGAACGATGTGGGCCTGTGCCTGGAGTTTCATATCTACACAGTTGCATAACAAAAACTGCATGTCATTATCAAAAACAAAAAAAGCTGAGCGCTTGAGAGAGAATATATATGCACAGTGATGCAGGGAGCCATAGTTCAACATGAGCTGAATTTAACACAACACTTCTTCTTCTGTCTTGGCGTGAGCAAAGAATTATCCATGGCCGAGTAAACTACACGGTGACGTAAGCATCCTGTCCACCCAACCACAAAAGCCACACCACACACGCGCACCAAACAGAAGCTGAGAGATGGCTGCCCTCGAACGAGAGGCCTCTGATGGGAGAGGAGGAGCCTCACAGCAAAGGTCTGGTCAACTGATTAGTCTGTCTATGACTCCACATCCTGCCAATACATTTACATAACCTCCAGTGATTGGTTTTACAGAGCAGTGCGCCCAATAGACAGCAACATTTTTTTTTTATGTTTTCTCAAAGCTGGGCTGGAAATCACACACAAATATGTATAGAGTAAAAAAAAAAAAGAATTTTCTATGAAGTAAATAACAAATTCCTCCCTTAAAAGTACAAAGAACGAGTATAAACGTAGATATGACACTAGCGTTGAGGAAGGATGAAGGGTCACTTACATTCATGGAGGAGTTGATCTCTGTGACCGCCTCGTCATCTGTGGGAAACTGGTAGATCTGCACTCCGTTGCTCACCAACTCACTCATGATTTTGATCTTGAACTTGTGCAGTTCACTCTTAGAAATTGTGTCTGCTTTAGCGATGATTGGGATAATGTTAACCTGAAAGATAACACAATCACAACGTCAGCAGTAGTCATCATCATCATTTCTTTAATAATACATCAAGCAGACTGTAGATGTAGCAAGAACACAATGGTGAGATGCTAGTTCATCTTATTATACAGTCAACAAAACATACCAATGACTAAGGCGGTCATGGATGTCCCCTTACTCAATTTACCAAAGCCTGCAGGCATGGGTGTAGCAAGCTCGTAAATCATGTAACAAACACATCTTTTGTCCCCCCAAACACACACCCATACTGGACGATCATGTAACCAGACACATATTCACACATACCTCCTACCATCACTATCTAAACAGGTCACGGACACACAGCCACACCAACCCACAGACAAGACATGTCATTCATTATTGCAGAGAAAAAGAAATGTGGCTCCCGGACCACAAACACAGAGTTTCCCTAGTGATCATGATGATAAAGGCTGCCATCTCCATAGCTCTGGCCCACCAATCATGCAAAGGGCAAATCTCAATCTGTGCACTCCAGCACAGCTCATGGACTGGAATAAAGATGGCCGAATGTGAAATGAACAGCCTTCTTTATAATTTACTCTCCCCGTGCTCAAGAGGAGAGGGCACAAGTGGACGACTGACTGACCGACCCACTGGCATGTTTGAGAGGATTTTTGCACATGACACAAGAGAGTGGGTCTGAAGACAACCAGGGAGCGCTCGGAGCTGGAAGAGTTCCCTGCCTATTGCTAGACCATCTGTCTCTCTCTCACACACACACACACTAACATCTCTCTCTCCCTCTCTTCTTTAACTCTCTCACTCTACCTTTTGCTCACTCTCTGCCTCCCTTCTTTACACTACTCTGACATTTTCTCTCTCTCTCTCTCTCTCTCTCTTTCCCTTCCCCTCGCTCTTTTCCCCTGACTCTTGCATTCTCACCCTTCACGCTTTAGCGCATCCATCGATTCGCTTCACACCAACACTTTTCACATGGGTAACAGACAGTTCCGTACAGCGCCTAATTAGGGACCGCTCAATACTTAATTCACAAATATGGATCAGTGGCATGCTGTGCTACTCTATGAGTAGGACCGCTAGAGACATTAACCCTTAAAAAGATGAATGAACTGAACAGAACTCCTACCTTACTGTCCAGTTTCTTCATGGTGACCAAGTCTAAAGACTTGAGCGAATGGCCGGTGGGGGCGATGAAATAGAGACAGATATGGATTCTGGTGTCGTGATAGTTGAAGAGAGATCGCTTGATTTTTAGCTCCTCCTGAAGGTAGTTTTCAAATTGTGTGTCGATATAATCCACAATAGGCTTATAACTGCAAAACAGAAGACAAATCGGATATTTTGTTCATTCATTGTTAGTATAAAAGTAAGTATTGAATCCTCAAGCTGCAACCAGATCATTTTGAGGCAGTTTTCTTCAAAAATTACACAAACCAATTAGTTGACAACTAATCGATTAATCAATTATTTGTTGTAGCCGGAAATTAGGCGTATATGTAATCACTAGTGACAATCCATTTCATGTATTTCTCAATGAGAAGAAATGTTGCTTGTGCATACTTGCCAAGAGCCTTATTATACTGTGTGACCTTTCCCTTGGCTCAGGGACATTTTCCCATCAGCGACACTGTCCTGTTACATGCACTTCAACGTGTATTGCGTTGGCCATGTCCCCAGGCCATGCAGACACTACTTAATTATATTCTATTCATTCCCCAAAGAAGCCCACAAGTCCCAAGCCAATGAATCAGTTCGAAGAATGTAAAATAAATTAGTAATAAAATTAGCGGGTATTGCATATTAGCCTTTAGGCTACAGCAACAAAAAGGCCTTGATAAGATCCTCGCCACGACTCACAACTAGATAGGCTTTGGCACAGACAAAAACACAGCAACCAACCAGCATTAGTGTATCCGATTCTGGTGAAAACCAAGGATCGGTTTACCACAAAATGATTACTCAACAATTTGTCAACAATATGATGATCAAAGTAGTACAACGAATTAATTTCATAAATCAACTTCTTCTATGAGGAAGTTCTACTTTCAAAGTAAAGCATGAGTAAGTCACAAGTGATCACTTGGTGAGAGAGAGTATTTTGCATGAACTGAACATAACTGAAATTAACTTTGAGCCCAACATCTCACCTGTCTTCTTTGTTGATCTGATCGCCGAACCCGACTGTGTCCACAATGGTGAGTTTGAGGTGCACGTTACTTTCCTGCAGATCGTACGTTCTGGGTCGCAGGTACACGCCATTCTGGTAGTGGCTCGCCTCCTCATTCTCAAACATTGTGTTAAAAAGTGTGTTCATTAATGTGGACTTGCCAATACCCGTTTCCCCTGGACAAAGAAACAGATAAAGAAAGGAGATGACCTCAGGAAGACAATTAAATTCACAGCTTGTAGTTTCACTCCCTCGTCCACGCCAAGTACACGGACACCTATGGGGGAGTTAGAAGAAAAAGAGAGGATGCTCACCCACACAGAGTATGTTGAAACAGAAGCCTTGTGTCACCGATTTACTGACCAGTTGATCGGGCAGACTGTCAAAGCCAACATGGCCGCCCAAATTCAGGTTGCGCTTTTCTTCATTCTGTTAACACACATACCAAAAACAAACATTAACGGACATGACCATTTAGTCACAATGGTTTAAAAAAAAAAAGACAAAAAGCTGCATTATGGCTTTTAGCTTAATGGCTTGAGCATAACCTTCAAATAATACAATATGACGTCAGGAATGGGTAACTTTCCGGGGGGTGGGGAGGTGGTGCGAGCAGTCACAGGTGTGCAGCCTACGTGTAGGACTAAAGGGGAACGCAAAGTATAGGCTATACTTTCAAGTTTTAAAATGTTGTTTGGCCACATTGATAGACACATTCTCACCTGCATCTGATGAGTACAGGCAGGCGATAGTCATGACTCATGAGTGACTAAGCATGAACTGAAGACACTGATCTGCCTCATTCTCAATCTCAACCCACACAGGCCGACCCTAGAGTTCAAATATTAATGTGTATTGTGCTCGGTATGTCACAGCTAGAAACTATATCATTACACTCTAGTCATTCTCTGATGACACCCACAACAGCTGAAACGTATTAAAGCAGTTTGAAACATTAAAACTTAAAATATTAAAATAACAATAATACTATATTGGATCGCAATTAAACTCCATTTTAGGCTCAATCCACACATAGGGCTTTGGACATCAACATGTAGCCTATTTTGGCCTACAGAGCAGATGAACCACCTATAGGCTACCAACATTGTACTGAATTCAGCTTTACCTATGTAGCCTATAGGCCTACAGATCAGATCACCCATCTAAACCCCACAGACTAGCCTACACCAGACCTCCTCCTCATAAAGGCGAGTGGGGCTTGTTCTCCCGTATGGCTGCATATTTGGAGGGTGATGTCAGCAAACGTGTGCAGACAGCCAGCCGAACACAGTCAACTCAGGCAAAAAGGGGGCTGTAGGACCCCGGAGCCGGGAACAAGAGGAATGTGGCGCACAGGAGAACCGGGGAGAGCCCAGTGTTATCACAGGAGAACCGGGGCAAGTCCAGTGTTATCACAGGGGCTAAGGCTCTCATCAAACAGAGCTCCCAGCGACATGGGCTGGGGGAGGTGGGGGGGGGCACTGCTAACTGCAGACATGATGAAAGGATGAGAACCCCCAACTGACAAAGCAGAAGGGATGTGTTAAGTGGCTAAAACACTTCTTCAACAAGCAGCAATGACTTTTTTTTATTTTATTTTTTTTAGAGGGAGGATTCCTGGGATGTCTTCAGTCGACAGAAGTTAAACGTCCCCCAGCCCTCCCCCTGGTGAGGAAACACTAAACTTTCTCAGGGGAGTCACTAGGTCGAGAGGAAATGGCTGCGTGTTTTGTGGTACAGACCAATATTTTTTTAAGCGCCGGCCTGAATATATTCAACCTCATTCGCTTTGTGACTAAAGGGCTCTGACAGACTGCTGAAGATGGACTTTAAAAAAGAGCTTGATCAGTAGTGTGTGGGGAGGGTGGGCATTCAAGAGAGATGGGGGGGAAGGGGGGCTTGTAGAGAGGAATTGGGATGGATGGCAGGGGGGTGCACTGAGGATGAAGCTTATTGGACAGTGGAAGCCTACGTGCGGGGGTACAGTAAAACTGGGATAGATGGAGATGGGGGTTACTATGGAGGGAGCCTTCTCCTCCTCTCAGACAGATGGCTGGGAGGGCCTTCAGTGGCACCTGTCCATCCTGGCCGCCCATTAGAGCACACACCTGAGCGGCCGATCTGCCCCTGCATTGATTGGACAAGAATAACACTGGAAGAATGCCATGGCATTAACACTCTAACACACAAAGGTAGTTTCAATTCTCCCATGAGACAAACAGATGGGGACAGAGACAGGAAAAGAGCGAGAGAGAAAATCAGAGACAGAGAAACAAAGAGGGGAAAAATACAAGAGATAGGAACACAAAGAGAAAGGGACAGCTAAAAGTCTCATAGAGGGAGGGATGAAGACATCGGCAAATGGAAAGAAAGAGTGACAGAAACAGAAATGGAATGAGAGAGAGAGAGAAAGAGAAAGAGAGGAATTCAAAAACGCTTTCAAAGACAGCTATGCACAGCTGTTTGACTGATGCAAGACAAGACAATCCAAAGGGACAAAACAAGGGAAGCAGATTAACAGGCTTCAATGAGCGAGACGACCATGAGCACTGAAACACTGGAAATGGAGTCTTTGGTCAACACATGGCCAAATCCCCTCAACACCATCAGGCTACAAACTGTCTGTTGACTCCGAAAACATGAAATGACATAAGACGGCCATAGGACATGAGGCTGAGGCGCATCCACCCAGTTGTGTGGTGTGCGTTGACAGCCACTAACGGTCATGAATCATCCCTTGCGGCTTCTCACGATGCATGCATGGTAAATATCATTTATGACATAAGCATCAGGTCATGCGGAGAGGCAGCATCTCGACCAACCTATTTCTGTCCGGATGAGTGCACTTGCAAGCACACTAATACAATATCAGAAAGGCTCTTGTCGTATTTTGAAGAGTAAGCTACTAGGGACTACTACTGGGCACCGTATAGCCTACATATAATGGTGATTAAAAACAATGGAATAACACAGTGTGATTGCAATCTGCCATTCTGTGCACTACGGCTGAAAGATCTCTGCAAGGGATTACATAACAGAAACTAAAATAGAGCTTTTTAACTGAGGGCGATCAATAGCGCCGATCAAAATGGCCTGATCAACATCAGGGTCTTGTGGAGTACTCACAGGGAGTGAAATGTCAATAGGAAAACAATAAAACGACCAAACATCTGATCAATACCCATCATGCCCTGCAAGAAAACATCACTGCTCCCGTCCCTTCTAGGATAGAAACATGAAACACGCAAAAGGTCTCAAATCATTATCGCTGCTTATGCAGTGTGGGTTGTTTGTCTGTCTGATTTTCAGGAGGATTATATATTTTTAAAAAAAAAACACAGGCCCGATGAAACTTGGTGTAAGGGTGTAGAATGGGTCCAAAAAGAACCCATTATATTCTGGAGCAGATCAGAGTAATGTGGCAGATTCACTAATTATCTCATTAACATTCCGACAAAGGGCATTTGGCACAGGGCATAGGGCATTTGGAAGAGGTTTGCACTCCTCATGTGCATGTTTAAAGAGTTTGCTAAGCCTATCTGGAACTAAATTAATCACTAGACACGTTGCTTTTACATGGCATCCTCTCATCCATCCTAGAACCAGAGCAGACTTCCAAATTTCATGTTAAAACTTAATCTGAATGCTTGGGAACTGTTCTGATAGGTCGGAACAAACAAAGCCAAAGCGATTCTTTCCGCACAGTTCGTCCCAACAAACTGTCAGACAAACAGGGACTCGTTTGTATTGGTGGATCAGTAATCCAAGCACAAACAGCAGCAGACAATGGGACAGTGCTATGGCTGGCATTTCACAGAGGCTGCAAATCCACATGAACTCTTCTTCAAAGGCATCCAAAGACAAATCGTGGAGCACACCAGATTCACTTATCCAGTGCTTCCTCATTCTTACTCAAAGACAATACAAAGTAGTCTAATTACAAACAGATTCACCTTTTAAGATAGGGTGCACACTATTCATAGTTCAGTGAAAATTCAGTTGATAGTCTAACACGCAATGTGTGGCTGGCACTCTGTCCACCAGAGAAAGGATTTGTTACCAACAGATAGGCCTAATCCACTTATCCTGCAACATACCACTTACCCTCCTCTTCAACATCTCTGTGAATCTCTCATTGGCTGACCAAAAGTTAATCAGCCTTGATCTTGAGTGCATGCACACTCCCCCCAGCCCTTGACACTTATCTGTAGTCATTCAGTCGCGGTAAGAGGGATTTCATTGTAATCTTCAACCTTGAAGGACAACTTTCTCAGATTGATAGCACAATATTTCTGGTGAAATGCTAGCATACCACATCTCCAGATAAACCGGTCATTTGGTATTCATATGCTGATACGTCAAGGATGAGTACATTGTATGTCCCACTGGGAGAACTTGAATTATCATTAAGCCTTTGAAACTATGTAAATTCATTTTATTGCAATCAACGCCAATTTACTTCCTTAATTACAGTACAAAAAAACTTAGGTTGGAGTGATATGGATGTGAACTCTCATCAATTGTTCACAACAACGAACAAAGCGTCTAGGACTCTAGGTTATTCCAATACCGTACTGTTCAGTGTAAATAGTTAACCTACTTATTACTATTTACACTGAACACAAACGATCAACGTTAGAATGAAAACAGCTGTCGCTATCTGTATGACCAAGATAGCTGTGATGTTAGCTTATGAAGAAAACAGCGATGGTGCATTTCATTTACTGACACCGAAAATTACCGATAACATTACTCCAAGTTGCAGGTGGCGGTTGTGTTTCAGTGTAAGTGACTTCAAATAAACAGTAGGCCTACGAGAGTCAACTGGGCAGAAAGGTATAGTGAGAAAAAATCTCAATCACTGGGTTTACAACTCCATTCTTAAAACCTGAAGGTACACTCCCTCGAGCTAGCTCATATGCTAGCTAGTTGGCTAGCAGTCTCGTACACTTTCCGAGGGAAATCACATAGTGCTACCATAAATTCACAGCAAAGCGATGCAATTCATGTTCCCAGCATTGCGCCCTACAAGCGAAGTAAATCACAAGGCACTTACAGAAAATATGTCAACGTCGGTAGCAGCCATATTGCGGAATGTGTGTATTTTACTGCCGAGCTGGGCGAGGGGGCTCCTCTCTCGTCTCTATCAGACTGTCTGTAAACTGACGGAGTGGAACAAGCTGAAATGCTTCAATATGGCTACTTCCTGGAAACTCCCACTTGGTCCAGGGCGGTTCAGAATGCCCTTCTCAGCTCTACGCAAACCAGAAGAGGGAAGCGAGTAAATCCAAACTGCAAATGTCTAAATATATTTTAATAATCAAGTGTAAACCAATGTAATGATTAATTGACAAGCGCACAGCTTATGCGACCACTGCACACACCATCCTAATGCTTTGCTACTGCAACTGGGAGTTGTAGTTTTTAAGCCACTGCCTTCAAGTGCCCTCGGTCATATCACGCATTAGACGTTATTGGGAAAGTTTATAGGCCTAGCCTGCAGTACAACAATATGGACATCGAAGTTGCCTGTTTTCAGCCTCTGTGTTTTCTTCATAGCCAGAACGAAGGACATTTTATTTTATTGCTCCATTGGCCTACAACACAGGAACCTATCAGGGCCAGACTACATTGAACGAAATGATGTACATAAGTTTAGGGCTAACCTAGGCTATTTAAACGGGCTAAAGAAAACCTAACATTAAAACATCGAAGGGCTATGGCCTTGCAAATAGTCTACAGTGACCTGCATAGGCCAAAGGCTAGGCTACTGTCTATCTATGCATAATGTAGGCTATTCAAATGATAGCCAATCCACGTGTTCATTTTTCCCGGAAATGGCAGGTAGGTCGAGTGTCAGGTAAACAGGTATAGGCTACTTGCCGAAGACTTATCAGCTGGGAACAGGGCTACTCGTCTGCTGCTCGTCAGGAAAATGGATCTAACGCAAGAGTCCATTATGTCCATATTGGTAGAGGAGGGTGGAAAGGTGAAGAATTCAGACATTCTGAGTAAGTTTCAAACGTTACTTAATTCTACTGATCCAGTTGAAAAGAAACAAAATAGGGATCTATTTAAGACACTTATCAACAATGTCGCAATCGTGAAGGAGCTGGAGGACGGCAAATATGTAGTTCTTAAAAAGAGACATCAGTATTTATTGAAACAAATTAGTCCTGAAAATGACGACAGTGACAATGACCAGCTGAAGGTAGAACATGAACCGACTTCAAAAGACAAGACAGATAAAGTCCAAGAGCGCAACTCATTTTTTCCGGATGGGTTTGATCGTGAGGACGCGGAACATTCTTCTGATTCAAACACTGATAGAAATACTTCCTCATCTAATGAACATTCACCTATACAGTTGGCACTACACAGGTCCAACGTAGGCCTAGGCCCAGTTGACATAAAACCAAGAAAATGTCTCAGCTTTGTCCGAAAACAAGTGATTAGTTTAAACGAGTCATCAGGACAAAAGGTTTTTCCTGTCCAGGCTACCGCAAACACCCACAAGCCCTGTGCACTTCCATTAAGGCTACCAGCTACACAGGCAACAACTGATCCCCAGAGTCGAATCACAAAAGACACTAGTAGTCAAGAGGGAGACAACACCCCAAGAAACAAGAGGAGACCTTCTGTGGAGGGTGTGGTGCTCAGTTCTCCGCTGCTGAGGCGCGGCTTTAAGAATGCCAGACCCTCAGATGAGCCCAAGCACACTGTGTTGGTACCACTGGAGCGTAATGAACATGAGTGGCTGGTTAAATCAGCCGCGGGACATTGGGACCTGGTCTACGGCCTCCTGCTTAACGATGGCCACCTAGCACAGAAGAGGGACTTCATGTCCGGCTTCACTGCCCTGCACTGGGCCGTCAAGTGTGGCAACAGCAAAATGGTCACCAAGATCATTGAGGTGTCCAGGAAAGTTGGCAGTGGGGCCGATGTCAATGCCAAGACCCATGGTGGATACACACCGTTGCACATCGCAGCAATACATGATCAGGAGTACATCATGACCCTACTGGTGCGAGAGTATGGGGCAGACGCACGCATCAGGGACAACTGTGGCAAGAGGCCGTACCACTACCTGCACAAAGGGGTGTCCGAAGCCGTCAGGGAGCTGCTGGGGATGCCCAAGGCCATCCAACAGGCGGCGGCAGTGGTGGCGGCTCCGGGGAAGGAGGAAGCGGAGGGCACACTCCACTCGACACTCACCCGCCTGTTCCAGCCCCACACCATCGGTCACCTCATGCTGAGGCCCAGACACAGGGAGGTGTTCTCCTCAGTCACAGAGGAGCCACTGGAGGTGTGAAGCAGGAACCACCTCAGAACCACCACAGAGCCTCTGCTTTCCGTCATGGAAGTTATGAAAAGCTCTTTGAGCTTTGACCTGCATGCCATGTATGAATGCCGCATTCAATGTTCATTATTGTAATTATGATGACGGCAATCATGAATATGTTGATGATGATTATTGTTAATAGTAGTAGTAGCAGTTGTAGTAGTTGCAGCAGTATAGTAGTGTAATAGTAGCATTAGTTATTATTATTGCATCTATGGGGATGTCGTGGCCTACTGGTTAGGGCTTCAGGCTTGGAACTGAAGGGTTGCGGGTTCGATCCCGACCAGTGGGAACGGCTGAAGTGCTCTTGAGCAAGGCACCTAACCCCTCACTGCTCCCCGAGCGCCGATGTAGCAAGGCAGCTCACTGTTCCGGGTTAGTGTATGCTTCACCTCACTGTGTGCTCTGTGTGTTCATTAATTCACAGATGGGATAAATGCAGAGACCAAATTCCTTATATACACACGTATTGGCCTAGAAACCTGATTTACATTTACATTTAGATTGAAGATTGAATATGTACTACCTGATTCAGTGTTTTCCATTTCGATAATGTTCAGGACATACAGCAGTTTGTGTCCACTGATTATCTATGTGATTTTTGAACGCACCTCCACTGAACTGATTCATTAGCATGTTTGATTTACTGAATATATAATGAATACGGAATAGGCTACATGGTTTACAGATGAATATATAATGAAGACTGAATAGGCTACATGGTTTACAGATCATTGTATCCAATGCAACTTACAGGAAAGGCCACATCTATGTTTGCTTCTTAGGAAATGCTTAGTGATACTGACATTGCTAAGACATAGCCTTTCAGGCTATTTTCAAAACTGTTGGAGCACAGTTTGGAGGCTGACATGTTTAGAATGGAGATATGTAAAACAATGTGAGGGGATAAACGTTACATATTATGTGTTTGTCCCTGTGATGATTGTCTGATGTGAGAGGCAGACTATGAATAAATAAATGAATGCACTCACTTTCATGTTACTCTGAGCTCATCTGGAACAAGGAAGGTACACTAATATATAGTGCAATATTCATACAAATAGAGGAACTCAATTCACTTCCTCTTTTTGGACACTTTGTGTGATCATACCCAATGGCCATTAGACTTGTGCTGCTGATCATCTACTAAAGTTGTGTGAACATACTTTTAAGAAATTTCATATGAACACGTAAGAGACAGAAAGGAACATGTGCATAAATAAGCACAGTACATACAAGTAATACATTCTGAAAACTTTGATTGTGGTTCATAACAAGAAAAGTCCTCCTGATGCCTATTATTAATTGAAGCCCAATGCAAATCTGGTTAACTGGACAGATGTCAGCCTCTGGGCCTTTCACTGGGTGGAAACACTTACATAAATGTCCCATTATCTGATGGAAGTTAATGGATGAATAAACACTCTGACTAGTGAATGGCCCATCTAATGGAGAATACTTTACATTCAGAATACGTTATATCTAACATTATTCATGTAGTATATTAATGAGCCATTAACTTAAGGGCTGTATATTAAGTGTTGCAGTTAATGCCACATTACTGTTAACTACTGCGGTCAACATAAAGTGTCACTGTCTTGATATAGAGTGAGAAGTGATGAAGCCTGAAATAACTTCCATTTCCTGTCTTTTTGTCGTGTTCTCTCACACCCTTGCATCTATACTACTCCCTCTGCCATGATGTCATTTCTACCCAGGCGATAACAAACGTGCACACACATGCCTTGTGCCCTCTCCCACCCAGCGGTAGAACATGTCTCTCTCCTGCTCTCACCCAACCAGAAGAGGGCAGTGAGCCAGGAGGGGGCTGCTTGCCAGAAACTAGGCACAAACAACCGTTACCTCACAGTGCATTTTAAGCCAGTCAGGGACCATTCAGGGAAAGAGAGTTAATGCATTCCTTTGAGTTCTCCTAGGAGTTCTGCTTTTTCGATGGTAGCTAACTGAAAGTTTACTAGGCTGACCTAAGAAGATGTATTATGTACATTTCGTAACCATTATTACTTTGCAAAGGAGAACAATATTGTCACACACACATAATATTTTTTCACATTTTAACATTTCCATTTCACTTATTTCAGCCATAGCGATACAAGAATGGTATATTTTATTCAGCTAATATCAGTAATTCATGTCATCATGTTTTCTTATTGCAAAGCTATGTATGACCTAGGATGGAGGAGGAAGATTATTCTAAACTTGAAGAACCATTAAACCAACTGCTTTGCATGTCATTTTATTGACTCAGCTTGTTTTTCTTCCATGTTTTAATTTATGATGTTCCTGTTATTATTCACTGTCAACAACAGATCTGAATGTAGGCCTTCAACCCTCTGCTTTCCTGCTGAGTTCCCTCCCAAATGACACAAGGTCACCATAAAAACACGTTCACAAACAGGCCTGCAGACATTCTGCTGGTGTTTTCATGCAGAGAACATTGGGGAAAACATTAATCCATTTATTTCACAAGCATTCTCTTTTTGATACTCAATCATCTATTGAAGTTATGACAGGGAAATTAAAAGCATTTGATTGCAGTTGCACAAAATCCATTTCTAAAAAATGTGTGGACATTGATAACAAGGTAATTCAAGGATCTGAATAGCCAGTCCTGAATTAGATAAGGCACGGTCAACCATTGCCTAATTTAAGAAGGCACAGCACACATGTAATTAAAGCAACTTGTGTCTTAAATTGAACACAAAACTGAAATGTGTAATTTATTCACATTAAAACAAAAACAAAAGAAAATCATTAACATTCAAAAAAACTAGTCTTCTAGTAAAAAAATACACAGACCAGTCAAATGGACGGTAAAAGATATGTTGTAGACTTGTTTATGTCAATTCCAAACACCAGAAACAGTGATATGGATGTGATATTTTAACAAACAAAGGGACACGACCATTTGACAAACCACTTCCACGAGTTTCATTACATAATCCAATCTCGCCCACAGCACTGTCCAAATCCAAACCCATAACAAAAAACCTGCTCACTTGGAAATGCTGACAAAACAAAGAAACGCCTATTGCGAAGTGCAGCTTAAACTGAAATGGATCAATGGACAACATGTGTATGTATGTAGACATGTGCATAACAGGAAATAGTGTGCGCTTATTGAAAGCAAGAATGTGATCTTTTGTTGGTTGTGCTGTTTCGTTAATGTAATGTAATGCAGTGCTGTTTTTTTTTCTTCCAATTCTTTGAGGCTGTATAAACACAACCCCTCTGAGACATAGGATCACTTAACCTTTGACGTCGCGCTCTGAGCAAAGGCCAACACAAACATCCATTATGTTTATCCAACTGAAATGCCAGTGGGCATAAATCTCAGGAGAAATGTTTGAATGGAAAATATTTCTTAGATATTTTAGAAAACTCATTTGTGACATATGGCATGTGAAAAAGAAAAGGGACACCGCAGAGAATGCTCAGCTGAATAAGTTCATGTACCATGTACATAATGCCTTAAAAACAACACGACAAACTCTGACAACACACTAACCACGTGCGTTGGGTAGCGATGGCTGCAATTGATGATAATCTAAAATTTGATTATTATTAAGGAAGGGTGGCGATAGCCCAGTATGAATCCCTTCAAATGAAGCAAGATCTTAAAAAAAAAACATTTACCTGAATTCAGTGAATTCAGAAAGCTTTGAATAGGTCTCAAGCACATATCTATTCTTATTTCAAAAGCAACATTAGTCCAACCTTTCATCAGGTTAAAGGTCATCCATACATTAAGGTAGTTTGACATATAAATGACACACAGAGGACATTCCAGTGTCCCAAGTCAGAAATGACTACATATGTCTGGATAAATAGTCTACATGTGACTTGTAAACACCTCTGTCAGTAGGGTTTGGGTGAGAAATACCTGGAAACGTCAATTCAGTTATCAGACGACATTCAACATTCAAGAAACTAGCGTTTCTGTGGTTGCATCAAGCCCTTCTGGGATTGGAGAGCACAGTACAATATAAAGACAATTGTTGAAATAAAAGGATAAATATTTACTTACTAATTTAAAGGTAAAATAATGTAAATAAACCATCATAAGACCATTGAATTGTGCCACATTCACGTCTTTTATGATCATAGTATCCATCCAGAGCCACTCAAAACATAAAACGTGAAATATAAATAAAGGCACTGAATGATTAAAAGGTAGAGAGGAAACTTCTCAGAAAGACATTTGTATTTGAGTGCATGTAAATATCAAAGTGCTTTTTCTTCATTTTTTATCATTCTTCCTTTTTTTGGTTTTGTTTAGAGTGCCTTCACTTCATTTTGAAATTAATATTTACAAAAATACTACTGGAGAACTCGTCCAAACTACGCTTAAAGCCTTAAAGCTGTCGTTGTTCTGAAAATGTGCACACTGAAATGTTATGCAAACTGAACCAGCAACTACTCAGATGAGGCAATAATAGGACACCCCCCTCCCACACAGAAGTCCAACACTCCAGTACATCCACAAACAGGAAGGCGCACAGGGGCCATGCTGCAGTATATAGACTAGTTTCACACGATAAGGCATGTTCATTGTTTATCATCGATAAGGCAAGTTTATCGACAGTTTCACACTATAAAGCATGCAGGGACAGTAGGGGTAAGGGAGGCCAGTGCAGGTGAGCAACCCCACCCCCACACACACACACCCTGACCCCCCCATCCCATCTAAGGAGGGAGGCTGTTGAGCAGGGCGTCCCTCTGCTCCTCTCCCAGACGCTGTCTCTCGTCCAGGTCCTTCTGGCGGATCAGCAGCGAGGCCTTGGTCTGGACGAAGCGCCGGTAGTCCTGGAGCTCGGCAGCTGTCAGGTGTTTGGAGAGGAACGTGGAGACCACACGCTCGCGCCGGTCCAGGTTGTCCTTCAAGTCTTTGGCATCGTCCCGCTGCTTGCACAAGAGATGGTGGCGGTTGTCCAGAGATTGCTGCACAAGAAGAAAAGAGAAAGAGAGCAGAGTGGTTTAGCCTCGAAATGATTAAGTACATACATCATCAGCAGGGAGATTCCGGTGATACCCATGGGAGTCATTTGTACTAAGGACATTGAGACCTATCAAATCTATGGTACATTTTTTTCTCACAAGGGCTACATAGCCAAAAAACACTTTTTGTGTCTCGTAGTTTTAGGACACCCATGGGAATACCCCAACCCTGCCATTATGCCTAAGTTAAAGGCTGGATAATAGAGTCTTTATATAGCCTATGACAATAGTGGCAGTGATGTTTAGGATCATTATTACTGTTGTTTACTGCGGATATGAACAAAGCATTCCACACAGTAAGTGAGTCCAGAAGGTTGACCTGTCATCTGTGGAATTTGGCAATTAAAATGAAGTTCAGATTTCTGCCACTAGAGAGCAGTGTGGTGAAGAAAACACCCACCGAAACTGGCCTGTAGTTTCGATGACTCATTGTTGACAGAAACAGTGCTGATTACAGAGGCAACTTAAAAAAAAACTGAGGCAGCAGGTTACTAGCCATGCTAACCAGTGGCTGTCTTTAGTTTTATAATAAGTTATAGGTAAACACTTTATTTAAAAATACAAACAAAACTGTATAAGCTTAATCACAAATGTACTCAAGAGTAGGCTACTTGCATAACACCATACACAATATTTACGCACTTCAAATGTATTTTCTCTCCAGTTCACCCCTTTCAAAAGTCTTAATGTATGTATAGTGTATGTGGCATTTGATGGTATTTAAAAACAAGCTAGTCTGACCAAATATTTATTTTTTTCTGTGCATGCATTGTGTTGCTTTCCTCACTCACCTTCTCCTCTTCGTCCGTGTGCTCGGTGACTGCGCTGAGGGCGTTCTGCACGCGTGCCAGTCGGGCAGACAGGCAAAGCAGCAGGCTGACCACGCGCTCCAGGTCACCTATGAAGAGTGAGTAGCGTTCCTGCTCGGCGGGGATGCAGCGCTTGGCCACCAGGGCCGTAATGGCCGCCCCGCGCGCCCCATTCTCCTCCTCCTCCTGCTGCAAGACGCAGCGCTGCTCCCCCAGAGCACTCAGACGCTCCTCCACACAGGCCAGCAGCTGCCTCTGTACACACACACACACACACAGACATACATACAGATAGACAGACAGAGCAGGTGAGTAACATTTTCAACTGGCGTATAACCAAAAGTGAGTATGTATTGTGTAGTTTACACAGAATATTGAAACGCGTGATGACCAAAAGTACCTTTTTCTCAATCACATCAGCACCAGATAGACTTGCAGCACCGTTTTGCTGAGGCTCAGAGCACACTTCTTCAGAGGGACTGGGGGAGAGGCCAGGCTGCTCCTCAACAGCACTTGCCCTTAGGAGAGGAAACAGGATTATTAACAAACACACACCAGGATAAATTCCAGCCCTCACCCTAATGGCATAAGTGATTGTGAGAAATATAGGCTACTGCAATCTCATCATTAAGAACGTGTCGGCAAACAATTAAAATGTTCAAATTTAAAGATGACCATTGCACTGCCATTTGGAGCACCACCATGGCTAGTGACTGATGAGATTTATGACACCACAGTGGGAGCTATTATTCCCGTTTCTGTGGCACTCGATTAAACAACGGCGGCTGCAGGATAAGATAAGGAAAGATGGTGAGATGTCATAAAAGCCTCAGAGCGTGATTGTTATGTAAGTGCTCTGTGACGTGTGCGTGTCACAGTGGGCATTCACCTCTGGGCCCTCTTCTCCTCCTCCTCCTCCTGCTGCTGTTTCTCCTCCAGACCAGAGGCCCTCCCTTCCTCTTGCTTCTTCTTGTAATGCTCCTCCATCAGCAGGGTGTCTTCAGATAGCAGCTGCTCCATCAGCATCAGAGCTGTCTTGCGATTGGCCACAGGGCGCAGTAAGACTGCCAGAAATTGGTCGGCGGAGGCCACTTCCTCTACCAGAGCCGCCCACTGTGTCTTCTGCTGCTGTTGCTGCTGCTGTGGTGGTGGTGGTGGTGGAGGGGCGTTCCTCTCTGGTTCTTCTGTCCGATTTCCCCCCACTGATGCAACTTCCTGTTCCCTGTCTTTCATCTCTCGCTCCTGCTGGCTCTCTTCCTCCCTCTCTTCCCCCCTCTCCCTTTCTAGTTTCTCCCCCACACTCGCATTGGCCTCAGTGACCGGAGTTGCCCTGGGAGACTCGGACTGTGACAACCGGACATTGTGCATTGTCTCCATTCCCATGGCATTGTATTCCTCTTCTCTGTCATCATCATCACCCGGTGGAGAAGGCCACAGACTAGGGTCGGTGGTCACACCGTGACTAAGGGCCACCTCATGAGAGGAGTCTGGCTGCTTCACCTCACTCCACTCCTTCATACGAGGGGGCACTGGAGCCTCTGTCGGATACAGACTGGGGGGCATGACAATGTGAAACAATGCTTCAAAATACTGCAAATGTTTAGTAACCCAAGTACTCATTTCTAGTCCTTACATAAATAACATGTTATGGCTCATATAATATGTAGTTTTAAATGCAAAAATGTGAATTGAGTTTATTATATACCCCATTTTTCTTGGGTTATTTTACTTGCATGCACTCTTTGGCGTACCTTGGCAGAGGTTTGCCCTCCACTGGGTACCCTCTGGGCTTTGTCTCTGTTCCTGTCGACACCAGGCCAGAGGACTGTGCCAAGTCAGGCTGTGCCCCTGCGCCTACAGGAAGTGATCCAACACTGGAGGTGGAATCACCCCTGCTGTGCTGAATGTCCATCTGCATGGCTTCCGCCCAGCCCTCCTGGTGCCCGGTCCACCTCTGTGTACATTCACCAAGCTGGACCCTGTCTGACGCTGCTACACTCCTCTTCTCTCTGCTTTGGTAAGAGCTGGGGTTTGCTGAGCTAGGCATACGGCCACTGCCACTGCGGAGCTGGTCCAATTGTTCTGAGCTCCGGCTCAGACACGCCGGCCTGATGACCTTTGACACACCCAGCTCCTCCATGGACTTCCCTCGCGGGGCCATCACCCGGCGACGTTCCTCGGGAACCACTGCAGCAACAGCAGCAGTCTGGGGGACACCCGCTACTGTGTTCACGTCTCCTTTCAGAGTGCTGTGCAAATTAAATAAGCCAAATCAACATTATAATATTACAACCCTTTGATATAAAGGCTACATAATCACCAGTAAATTACATATAGTTTATTTTGTTCATGATCATAATCACAAAATAATCACATATAGTTTATGTTGTTAATGCATACATGTGGTCATTTTTATGGTTTTGGTTAGCATAATGTGGATATGTCCACTAAATAGTATGATAAAAAGTAAAATTATATGCCTTCACCTTGATGAATCTGTTGATGAAGCATCACTGATGCTAATGGAATCCTAGAAAAGAGAGGGAAAAAAACACATTTGTAAAACTGCATACACAGTAGTTTAGTAACAGTTTGGTAACAACAGGATGCTATGTATTATATCATAACTACTGAAATGTTCATCAAGCAACAGGATGCTATGTATTATATCATAATTACTGAAACATGCATCAAGCTGTGAAAAGCTTGCTGACAAGTTGGTGTGTGTGTTTAATTCTCTCTCTCTCCCTCACACATATGCACACACTCATACTCACACACAAGTGGGAATTTTTTTACATTTGTATCTATGTTTTGAAACAGACCTGGAGGGCATGAGGTGTTGACTTGGAGCGGGCGCGGTAGAATCTGGACAGTTCTGGTTGATCCAGCAGACTCTCCACAGAGGCGGCTTTACTTGGAGACGCCGACGGCACGTCCTTCCAGCTAGACTGTCGGGAATGCTCACCAGAAGACGTGGAACCGAATTGGGCATACCGGATGGAGCTAGAGGAAGAGTCCAGTATGCGCCCGGCAGAGAGGGGCCTGTGGAGTTTCTTCTTCGAGCCTCCATTGCCGTGGTGAAGCCTGGGGCCACAGTCAGAGGTCCTGCCCGATGTGGAGTGCCTTTGGCTAGTCACTTGAGAACAAGGCTGCTGGGGCTCAGACACCTTCTGGCCTGTCTTCCGCTCCATGTAGGCCACGAGGGCCTTGTGCTGGAGGTGCTTCAGGGTGGTCTTGGACAGGCTGGATGCAGACAAGGCGCGACCCCGTGTCTCAAACAGCTTCCTCCGGGCAGCCACCAGACCCTGGTCTCCCAGGTCATCGTCCGTGAGTAGGCACTCTGCCTCGTTGCCCAGCGAGTGCGAGGGCTTGTGGGTAGGTGCATCCAGCAACTTGTGAAGTTTCTCCGGCTCGGAGTAGCACATCTTCTTCTGCTCCTGAGTTAGCCGCTTTCGGCCTCCGATGCGCGCCACTTGTGGCTGGGCTACTTTGGGGACTTTCCTTGTTTCCTCACCATCCTCAACCCTTATATCCACACTATGCAATTCATTCTCCTGGGCAGACTTCCTTTCTTTCTCCTTCCCAAATGTTTTTTCACTCTCTCCTCCAGCTGGCTCCCAGGTCTTCTCCCTGGGGTTGTCATTCCTACTCTTGGTATCGGACACCTGTGACTGGTGCTGTGACCACAGACGACTCGGCTTGTCCACTGTGTACAGAGGGTCCTGGGCGGAAGTGAATACCTGGAGGACAGGCTGCTGTTGCTCACGCTTCTGTTTAGTCTTGTGAGGCTGCAGGTCCCTCCTTTTGAAAGAAGTCTCCCTGAGCACTCTGGACTGGACGTCCTTTAGCTTCTCTTTGTAGTATTTCTTAAAGGAATCGTCCAGCGTGGGATAAGACAAGTTGTCCAGATTTTTGTCCACAGGTGTCTTCATTTTAGAGTGTTCACACTGGTCACTGAAGATGCTTGTGCCTTTTACTTCTTTCGAGTTGGCTCGCTCTTTCTCTGGCTGTTGTGGGGCTCCACTGTTCCGTTCTGGATTCCTACAGCTCATTCCGGAGTCAGAATCGTTTTTGAACTTGTTCATGAGTGCCATTCTGTTGGCCCCTGTGAGGTGGTAGAGCAGAGGGGTATTTTCCTTGCTTATTTTCTCACGGGGCACCACATCTAAAGGCTGCTTCCTGAGCTTCCTCGCTTGCTCCTCTTGCTTCTCTGTGTGAATGGACGGCTCTGCCACAGGAGGCGGGATAGGAGTTGGTTGTGGGACACTTGGCTGCACGTGTGGAACACTTTCCTCAGGGCCACAGTAGAAGATTGGATGGGCAGAACTGTGATGTCTGCCTGTGATCTCCCTACCTAAGAGTCTCTGCCCTGGCTCTTGGGCATCAGAAATGTGTGGCGCCTGTTTGCTACCGAGAAGAGCATTATCCAAGTACCCATCGGCATCTTGCTTCCTCACACTCAGCTCCTGGGCACGGGGGAAATGCTCCCTTTCACTTAGTGTGTCATAACTGTTACGTCTATGATTGGTGGATCTTTGCATACCACCATCTGGAACATGGAATCTCTCTTTCTCCACAGGCTTACGCGAATCAACACCAGAGTTATCTGACATGTGAGCCACTGGCTTGGTTCCGGGTGGTCCTTCCGTCTTGCAAACGCCGGTCACAAAGTAGAAGTGCCCCTTGTGCTGGATGCTCCCATTGATCGCACTCGGAGGAGAAGGATGAGGAGGCTGCTGCCAGGAGTCGGCTGGCCGTATGGGCACAGGAGGCAGGGCGGCGTGGGCAGAGTGTGCCCTCTTGCGCTGTGCGTCTCCTTGGGCGACGTGACCCTGCTGACCAGCCGGTTGGCTGTCATGCTCCACCGCCGGGCTCGGGTACTTCTGGGCCAATCGGCTTAAGGTGTTTGCTGACTTCTGCTGACCAGAGGCGTCTCGGTTCACTGGATCACCCTGGATAGTCTGGGGGACCGGGAAGGAATATGCTGAGTCAGGGCCTGAGCCAGTAATGCTGGGAAAAAACGGTGGTGGCGGTGGTGGTGCTGGCGATGTATAGGCCCTCTGGTGCGACCTGTCAGCTATTTGCCCTTCGGGGACTTGTCGTGATAGAAGGTTCTCCATATTCCTGATGGTGACCAGGCTTTCAAGCCGAGTAGGTGGAGGAGGCGGTGGTGGAGGTGGGGGTGGAAGAGACATCGTGGGGGACATTTGTTTTTTGCTACATTGCTGATTGCCATTGCTGCAGTGGGTGGCATCTTCCTGGTTGCACTGCGTCGTGAAGGCTTCCATGGAGCGGTACAGCTGGTCCATGCTTTTGGGCTCGGACTCTCCGGCCAAGTTAAATGCGGAGTTCATGTACTTAAAGTCTGCATAATGAAGGCCGTGGGCGTGAAAGTCGTCGGGGAAGAAGGGAGAGGAGAGATCGGGCGCGTTGGAGCCACCAGAGAACGAGCTGTAGGCAGAGTCGCCCTTGCCGTGGTGGTGGGTGTACTGGTCGATGCTACTGGAGGACTTTGCAGGGGCTAACCTACTGATGGGGAAACTCAGGGGGTGCATGTCCAGGTTGCTCATCCTCTCAAGGGGGAAGCTGAACGAATCCATGTGGGGCCCGCAGGAAGAACAAACATGGACTTGTGTGAACAAGAGACACGGACAAGAGAGATTATCGGAAGGAAGTTGACTTAATCAGCTGACGTAAGAGTTGGGTCATTTTCTTTCTTTTCCTGGACCTGTAGATGAGAAAGAAAAGGAGAACATTGTCAACGATCTCATAAGTCAGCTGCAAGCTAAGATGGCACATGGCTACGCAAACAAAAACAAACAAAAAACACACACACGCAACAACAAATAAAAAAGAAAAAATAATACTGGTCATTCTTTTTCTAATTCCTGTCACCATAGCCCTGATCTCACCCTAGGTACTAGGCAGATGGTACATGGCTACACAAACACAATCAAACAAAACACACACACACGCACAACAAATAAGAAAAGAAAATAATGGTCTTTCTTTTTCTAATTCCCGTCAGCACGGCTCCACTATAGCCCTCATCTCATCTCCTAGTCGACTGCATTGTTATGCATGGCCGGAAACTTCCTCTCGGTCTCACCCTTATTCCACACAAACACTCCTCACACTCCACAGCACACTCCTCCCCTCTGGCCAGGTACCAGCACCAAAACACACCCATAAGCAGGGGCTTTGTCTGATATGCAGTCAGTCCAGTCCCAAACTGACTCTTCATTATCTATTCAAACTGACTATTCAAGTAGTGCTGCACTGACTAATGGTTATTTGAGGCTTGGCTTTGCCGTGGATAAATAATGCACCAAACCATAGGATCTCCTTGAGTACAGTAGACTGAATGGTCAGGCTATGTGTGCTGGTGGTGAGGCAACGCCTTGGTTGATACTACTTACACCAGTAATGCATACTGTCCACATTAGGTGTTCCCCCACTCTCGCGACACAGGATTTGTGTTAACTAACAATAACAGATAACTGTGTTTGTGTTAGATTCCCAACCATGCATGTCTGCCGCAACCATAACGAACAACCCCATTAGCCAAAAAAGATCAAATCCAGTCTGGAGCAATTTCTTTGGTGGAATTTTAAGCATTCAACGGAACACTGATTCTGTTGGTGCTCAGGATATTTGGATTATCAAACGCATTGGTGCAATATGATATTTTTTTCTCAATTAAAACAAACTCAACAGAAAATTCTTGCATAGCACAGGGCTTGGTACAGTCAAGTACACATAAATGCCCTTCTCTTCCTCTAATAATTAGAATGTAAATCTTATTTTAGCTCATGCTCAATTTGCTTGGAATTTAAAAGACCCAATTTGTCGACTTGTGCCATGCAGCTCCCTGTCAGAATGACTTAAAGTCTTAAGTGTCGAGCCTGGGGACAGAAAATTTGTTTGATTTGGATAAAGGTGGAATCAGGAGAAAAATCCATGAATTGGGGATTTATGAATTAAATGAATGTTTTCATGCCACCCTCTCTGACCATCCAACATCTATCAAATGTCTGTCATTGGACAAATGAACACTAAACGTCTTGTTTTGATTACAAATGTTTCTTTAGTAGATGAATGATGAGTGGCCTTGTAAATTATTTTTTAAAACTTTTTTTTTATTAAACATAAGACTCAATGTCTTTGAGGTCCATGTCAGGGTGATCAAAAATGTGTGGAATTCCTTGTCGACATTGGAGAAATATTTTGGGATTAATCATGTGATCATGCTTAATGGATTAGCCTCTGTCTGAGGGCAACATATTCTATTCACAAGACTGATGGCCACACACACACACACACACACACACACACACACACACACACACACACACACACACACACAGTATCCCTATAATGACTGCAGATGGCAGACAGTGAATTATCAGCATCTACTGATGGACTTTATTATGGCATTGTACAATTGTACACCTAAACCCCCCACATAGTAAGCACTGTAAAGGGTGGTGTAATCCTGACCTGTTAGCACTGGGCTTAGGGTGCAAAAGTGTATTCTCACAGTTATAAAGAGTGGAAGATGAATGTATACTTCAATGTTTTGATCATATGAATTATACACATTATAATATGCATAATATGATGTATGTTTTGCAATTGAGGATAATATACGCTAGTATTACAGTAATTCACATCTACTTCAGAGAAGCTTCACCATGTCACATAACACTAACTGCCACAGTTAGACCATAGATGGAATGCCTATATTAAAGATTAACAAGTGTTTTCCCTCGGCAATCTGAGAAACAACAAAGTCCAACTAATCCAAACCAAACATTTCAGAAAAGCTTCCCTCCCCTTTAAAAAAAAAAAGTTTCTTGCACGTCCAAAGAGGACACACGGACGGTCATGTGTAGAAGGGTGACACAGAACAGAGGGTGCACAAAGACACACACACACACACACACACACACACACACACACACACACAAATGGTGGGGCTCAAGTGGAAGTAATTGGACCGTCTTCGAGCGACAAACTCAGAGTAACACACACAGAGGCCTGCAGGAGCAATGCCACACAACCCATTAAATTACACACACACACTACATTAAGAACAACAGCATCTATTAAAGTGAACAAGAAAAGCCAAAGTACCCCGAGGGGGTTCTTACCACAAGCTGAGAGGGACTCTTAACTGTAATGAAAGTAAAGTCCAGTCAGTAAGCGCCACTCCATTTGCTGTCCCTCACTGTGATGAAATTATTACAGACTGAGGCGGAAGATTTAAGGAGACTTTATTGAAATGGAGGCCTGCTGAAGCACAGCCTAGCGCTGCCGGCGACTGAGAGAGAGAGAGAGAGAGAGAGAGAGAGAGACAGAAGGACAATGCGAGCCTCCTCCTGTTTACCCGATTCCCTCTGCACTGGACGATCAGTGAGTGAGCAAACCAACGCGCGACCTCCAGTTACACAGCCCAGTGACGTCTCCCTCCTCGCCAGAACACAATAGGGACACGCAGAGGGAATATTTCACTGTTGATAATGGCATCTGAACAAGAGAAAGAGAGCGAGTGAGAGAGAGAGAGTTTGTGTGTGTGTGGGAGAGAGAGAGAGAGAGAGAGAAAAGGCCTCACATTCCAGGCCAGCTTCAAAGAAAGACAGGGCCGGGGCGCCATTCATTGCCAGGGTCCTCTGCTCATGGAACGCAGCCAAGCTGCTGGGGCAAGGGGGGGTGGAGGGAGGCAACAGGGGTGGGGGTAGAATGGGGAGGATGACCAGGGCACTCCCATGGACTTCACACATTAGAAAAGCCCCCAACACCTCCTTAACTTTACTAAAGGGAGATAACGATTTGCCTTTACTGTTAACAAACCATGAAAAAGACACAATCCACAATGTCAATTTATGCTGTTGTATACTCTAGATAAAATGACTTGTGTATCCTTCTGAGTAACGGATGGTAGGTGCATGGCCTGGCTCATGTGGTTTCAGTGGCTATATGATTTCCTCCTCCTCCTTGGCCAGAGCAGTGGGGGAGAAAGCTGCTTGGGGTATTCCATGACTTGAATGAATATTTCCTCTCTATCCTTCAAAGTCCACTCTGGTTTCGGTTCACGGCAGGTATTTATGACTTTTTTTTTTCCTCTGTAAGCTTTGTGGAGTTGCAATGCATTTTCTGTGGATCAACTCTGTGACCTGCCCAACCCACCAACCTATCGGCATAGAGACAAAGGACAACGCCTGGCAAACAACTCAAGAGGGGTTTTTATTGATACACCTTATTGGCTGTGCACCTTATTGGCTGTTAAAACTGCCTCACAGACTGCTGTTTTCATTAGAGCTGTTTGAGAGCTAACAACGAAGACAAAAGCCATTGAAAAGGACACTGGGTCACAGTGCACAAACATCTTTGACATCACTTCAAGAAACATCATCAGGATAAATAGTCCCTGAGCACAGCACACATCAGCTTTGTATACCTGTTTCTCAGAACATGTTTTCCCTGTCAGTTTCAGTTTGACAGCTGTAAGGTGTGAATCAGGCCTAGTTTAGTTTCAAACAATTCAAACTGTGTTTACCTTCCAACTTCAAGAAAACACCTACTCCTACCTACAGCTTCATAAACATCACAAAGGGATAAATCTGACCAGTCCACAACTAAACATCCGTTCAAATACACACCTTCACTTCCTCTCGACTCCAAACACACATTGAACAAATGAGAGAGAGAGAGAGCTAAAGGGGAAAAGATGGATGAAGGGGGAACACACACACAGAAGAGAGAGAGAGAGAGAGAGAGAGAGAGAGAGAGAGAGAGAGAGAGAGAGAGAGCTTTTTGAGAGGATAAGTCGGATATGAAATCTGGTATGAGGCAACGCTTGTACTGGGTCAGGATTCCGTTGCCGTGGTGAAATGGCCAGCACAATCCCTGGAGGCTGGTGCTTTAGGAAAAGGTGCTTTACTGCAGCAAAACAAAACAACACATCAGGACAGAGAGGCCAAGCATTCAGCAGAGCTCACTCCCAGAGCTAGGTTAATCTATACACACTGCAGAGTAGTCACTCATGTGTAACTAACCATTAAAGCTTTGTTTAATTATCGAGCCATGATGTAAGGTGATGATAACTTGAGATGGTCAACTTTTCTAACAATGTTGTTTGGCAACCCCATGACCAGTTCCATGTGTTCTTATTGGATGATCTTGAAAATGTGCTTATCGATGATTAAATCATCCAGATAAAAAAAAAAAAAAAAAAAAAAATATTGTTGCCCAATATCAATGGGACCCCAGAACAACAACACTTGATCATTGCCCAGGAACATTTTTTACAAAGATTCCTCATGCATCATCATCTTAAGTATATCTATCAGGGCTATTATGCTGTCTGTATTTTGATCGTCGTCATGCTAGCTACAGATACAAAATGTGTGAGACTATAAGGATAGATGTTTGATGAATAGGTGACAGATCCTTTCCTGTTATTGTTTTTATTTTTTTATACCAGCATCTCCAGACTTGTGAGAATGCTTAGATGTATGTGTCATCAGCAAACTAAAAACTGGACTTCGCTTAAAAGTTCTGATATGAAAAGGTATGACCATTATTTGCCCTCTATGATTAGTATTTGTCCTTGGGGTGGAAAAGTACAACCAACACATGTTCTTCTTTTGTGTATTCTAGAACTTGCTTCATTACCCAGAAACCTTTGACAAACTGATTCTCTTTTAAATCCAGACTATTCCTCACTAGACTCTCCTTTTCAGACAGCTTCTATACCAGCACAGTAGCCCTTTCAGAAGTGTAAGTGTTGAGTGAAACTGTCTTTGGCGTGGTGGTGTGGTCACAAACACATATTCACGTGTAAAAAAGGGTGGCAGCTGAACTTCACACCCACTGGAGCAGATATGTAAACACTTTCTTCTCTTCCCAGTGGAGGTTATTATCAAATTAAACACTTATTAGTTGCATACCAAGAGAGGGAAGGGAGAAATGTACATGAAGCCTCTATTTACCTTAAAGTGTTATTTTTGGCCATGATATTATGAACTGACTTTTTTTTAGTTTAAGAGAGTGCATCATAAGTTGTTTTGGGCAAAGCAAATAAAACTGGCACACACTGTGTTGTTCTTGCCATCTGATCCCAAAAGAAATGCAAATATTAGCTAAACTTACATGCTCTTGCACACTATTAATATTTGACTATTTGATAAAATGATGACAACAAATAGGAATGTTACATCTACTTATTCCAATCTGTCTCTATAACATATGTATGAATGTTTCAAATAAAAAATATCATTGTTGAAGGGTTTAACACCTGAAGTTGCACTAGTGTTTCCTCATCATGTGAGAATGCACAGTGGATACTGAGAAAATGGCAAACCATTACAGTTAGCCTCATATCCTGAAGGCGGACTATTATGGCAGTCCTAGTCCACAGGTTTCTATTCAACTGCATGTGGCCCTGAAGAATGCTACCTGAACAGCCCAGGTAATTCCATCTCAGTAGGTGTTATATTACTCCCACGCAGATGGCATTTTAAGGAGTCCACGATCAAGTTACCAACCGACCAACAACCAAACACCCTCCTTGAAAAAAAAAAACACATTCCAGCTTGAGCTTATTGTGTAGATGCTGATAACTGGGAAACTAAAAATCCCGCTGTCATTTTCACAGTGTTAGCAAAACAATACAACAGCTACACAATCAGCAATTACAGCAAACATACGTGGGTTTAGCCTTTTATTAAAACTACTTTGATATAGATGTCCTGATCTGTTCGGATTTGAATGTGTTAATGATTCAGGTAACAAGAAAAATTAACACTAACAGTCTGACTCTGAGGAAGGCGCTGTGTGTCGAAACGTTAGTCATTTACATTGATTAAAGTCTCAAAAAGCTATTTGTATGCTCCGGTCCAGGGTTCAGGGCCAGGGCCAGGGCCTGCTGCTAACTCTCCGTTTCTGCTCCGTGAGCACCAAGTTGCTAGAGCGCAAGTGATACCCATTCCATTGCTTTAACACTGACATGTGTTAACATTAACACCTTCCCAGGTGTGAATAGCTTAGTTGTGATGTTTAGTTTAGTAATTAAACACATATTCTTTAGTCACTCCAGTCAAGTCTGATGACTAGGAATAAGGACCCTGAAGGAAGAGTCTGACTAATCCTTGGGTTAGTGGCCATAGACCACAGACACGTGCTGAGAATTTGCCTGTTGCCTATTGTTTGCCGTGTGAAACAGAGCAAGACCCTTGGTCTACTTTTCTTTTTACAAAGAAGGTGAGAACATTACTTCACCCCACCAGCACCAACCAAATGGAGCATTGCTCAATATTTGTTCTCAGTCGACAGACTAATGACCTCTATAGTAATCAGGTCACGCTGGGTGGGTAAAAGTGTTACGGCCACGCCAAGTGTAGAAAATCACAAGAATCAAAAGAAATGACTCAACTTAAATATATGTATTTGTGGAAAAGGGTGCGCACATCCTATATGTTTTTACAGATGCCAGACAAAATGTGTCAGAGAGAGAGAAGATGGTCTGCACACTGTATATGGGCTCCAAGAAATACTTAATTTATTCTAAAAAGGCAACGTTTCGATCTCAACAGATCTTCATCAGGCAAATAAGAACAAATAAGAAGTTCTTATTTGCCTGATGAAGTTCTAGACTATATCCTTCTCTCAACTTGAAAATACAACATGGAAGATAACTTATTCGTTGTGATACAGTTTCAGTGAAAGAAAGAGGAAAAGAGATGAGAAAGAAAGAGTGTATGTATGTATGTATGTATGTATGTATGTATGTATGTATGTATGTGTGTGTGTGTGTGTGTGTGTGTGTGTGTGTGTGTGTGTGTGTGTGTGTGGGTGTGTGTGGGTGTGATAGAGGGAGAGAGAGAGAAATTACATGAGCAGAAATTTGTTTAACCCTCTTTGATATTTGACTTGCAAAAATATGCTGTTAGAAACAGACCTTGTCTCATCCGCTCTGAGATGACGCACAGGGATGCGTTGTAGCCTTGTTGTCCGATGAAAGTCAGAAAGTCAGAGGGCGTGGCTGTTCAATATCATCCTGCTCCTTAACATTCATCATGACTGCTGTAGCTCAGAGATGATTTGTAGACACAGCCCATGATCAATCAATATGACTTCATACGTTTACCGTCGGCAGTATGCAAAAGCCATCAACTCTTGCTTTAAACCTGCTCCTTCTCAGAGAACAAGTGAAAACCTCAGGGAGAGATTAGGCATCAGCCCTTACAGACTGCTGCAGACCAACACACCCTGAACTTTGTAACCTGGAATCCACACAAAACCAGGGGTTAAAGGCAAGACAACATGAGATTAAAAGCAAGCGTGTTGATGAAAGGAGACGAAGAGACACAAAGAGAGACAGGGAGAGTAACAGGTGAAGCTGAACTGCAGGCAACTATTCAGTGCAATTATGAAAACAAAAGCCTTAAAAAAAAGAGAAAAACAACAAAAGACCAAAGTTCATGTTATGTCGCTATGCCCTGCCACTGTAACAAACATTACAACGGAGAATTACCAATGTTGAGTTATATGACAATTTCAAAGGCCATTTGAGAGGCTGCACTGTAAATGACGCTTTATATGACCTCACCTGATGCCTCAATACTCAATTCTCAGGAACCTTTAGTCCAGGTGACAGGTCGTCAGACACACTTTCTCATCAGTGTGTATGAAACTGGAGTACCTTGGCATAAGCAGGAAGTGTGTATGAAACTGGAGCCCTTGGCATGGACAGGAAGAGTGGGATTACTGTCCTCACACTGCACCTCTCATTCTATGGCCCTCTGAACAAACAGTAGTTCAGTAGAGTAGAAGTGAAGGAGATGTTCCAGGTAGTATCAGGATAGAAGTTCTGGGATTCTTGAGACTGTGTGTTTGTGAGAGAGAATGTGTGGGTCTGTGTCTGCGAGAGTGTGTGTGAGAGAGAAAGATGGTGTGTGTGTGTGTGTGTGCGTGTGTGTGTGTAGAAACAACACAATTTTGTTCTACATTTCAATCCACTGTACAGTGATAGTCAGTGACTAAGTGTAGGAAACCCAACACTGCACTGATGCTATTTTAGCAGCAATCACTCTTATGGTTTTCTCACAATTGCAATTAAGTTAAATGTCTTCCATTCTCATTAAACCTAACTTGTTGTATTTGGGATTGTGTCTGATGTGATTTGACAACATAGGCTGTGACTAACAATCGTATAGCCCACAACACTGTCTCTAATTCTGCAATCAGAAGATTAAACAAAAATTATATGTCAACTGATATTTGCTTTAACTCTTGATATCAGTCTAAATCTACATATGAAAGTGCTTTTGCTATTTCTCAAGTTGGGAACTGGAGAAATATGTACAGGGCGTTGTGCCCTTGAGCAAGGCACTTAACCCCAAGTTCCTCCGGGGACAATGTGATCCCTTGTAATATAGCTGACATATGTAAGTCACTTTGGTCAAGAAGTGTCTGCTAAATGTAATGTAATGTAATGTACTACCTTTACTTCTGCTGAAGACCTTTGTCCACATAAAAAGTCCCTTGACTGCCAGGGTTGGCCTCAGGTTGTCTGGGAGAATTACCCTTTCCACAAACACATGGGCCTATTTTTTTACTGCCTACTGGCAGCATATTTCTTTTCAACATACCATCTAAAGTCAGATGGGGACAAGTTGACAGCCCCATATGATGAGTATTACCTAGCAACCCACAGTGGATTCAACTGAGCGAGCATGGAATTTAAGGCATTTTCAGTCTCCCTAAGAGAGCCTCACTTTCTGAATTGTCCTGTCCATGTACAGTTTCCCCAACCCCCTCCTCATACTAAACCAACACACACACACACACACACACACACACACACACACACACACAGACACACACAGACACACACACACCTCACCGTTCAGCTCAGAGCCAATCAGCATCCTGCATGATTCACATTCCATTGCAAAACAAGCTGCTTAAAATGTATGCTCATTAGTGGAATATGGCAAGATCATAGATACACGGGGAAATTCATAAACCGCTAAACCGCCTCAGATCACTGAAATTTTTTACATCGCTAGAAATATCCAGAAAAGCTACGTAGTCAATAGCCAAACACCAATGCATACATTTGGAACCAAGTTGTAAACAACTTCACAGAGAAAGAAAATACTGTATATAGGGCAATCTGCTCCTTGAGAATGTAAGCATGTGTCAGGTACCGATTAATTTGTTACAAAAAAGGTAGGCATTATAGGCCTGGGCTAGGCCTACTATAGACACACTAATATAATAACATAATTAGAAGTTGTTTGATACTGCTGTACTACACCGCAACAGTAAACCAGGACTAAAAGACAAAGGGTCTGTTTCTCATCATTATATTTGCCATGTGACAGTGTCGCCATGAGTGCGTGCTGCTTAAGCTGCCAGTGCAGTGGAGTTTCAGTTGGCATGTTGAAATCTTTCATAATGCAGAGTTGCAGGCCAGGATCTTGGAATGATAGAAGTACACTTTGTAGATTTACTGATGCAAACATACCTCCACATTAAGGTAAACCTAATACCTACACACAAATCATTCTCAGCCATTTTGTGGCTTGTGGAGACTCAAGCTGCATTGCGTTAGTAGACTAGGTATCTGGTCTGAAATAATGAAAAATATACACCATGTTTGACTGGGTGCAAAGTGACAGTGTAAGCTATGCATGAACTATAGAGTTTCAGACTAACCACAATGGGTAGTGTCAGGTTTCCCCTACAAACTGATAATGGAGTCTTTCCATCTACTATATAAATTAAACATAACGTCAAGAGCTGCATAACGCAAATTAATTCTTCATGTTTATGGTATCTGGCAGAAAATAATTGTTTAATTATAGTTTTTCTTTCTTCTAATTGCTTGGACTAGGGGTGGTGGGGTTACTGAAATTTGCCTTTGTTCAGAAGTGCAACAGAGGTCTTAAAGATTGACGCTTGCATTTACGCCATCAAAAAAGTAACTGATGGGCAAAGGTTGTGTATGTACAAATGTATGTATGGAGCACAATAAAGTTGAATTCTAAGACGGACTGTTCCATCCATTTAGCCTATAAGAATAGTGATCAGGTGCTTTAGGTAGTATGTTTCTAGGTTACTTTTTTGTCTTTTCAGAAACCAGCACACTTGTGTAGTGTTTGTCTCCAACAATCAATAGTCTAGTTTATACAAAATATGACCTCATTGATGACTGTGACATATATTTTGAGGGTAAAAGGTTGTCACACGGTTGTCGAACAAAACTCCGACAACTCCGACGCAGATGCTAGCCTATAACAAGTGCATTAAAAAAGTATTGCCTACCTTAATTGTTCAGTATGAATACTCCATGGGAACATGCAACTGAGGTGGGCGTCATGTTCGCCGGCTCATTGACAGAACTGTCATTCTTAACATTTATTTACATCATCCTAATGGGCAGATACCTCCACCACTGCACAACTGAGCGGCTCGAACGCGCAACTGACCCCTCAGTTTACTAGTAACCTGAGGTGGGAAACGAACCAACGAATCAACAATGGGACGGAATAGGCGGAGCAAAAACTGCGTAGGTACATGCCGCCGCCTTCCGTAGGTTTCACAACCTGCTGAAATAGATCCATGCAAACCATGGACTCACAGAAGGCCTGTTCTCATTGCACGCAGGTAGACCTACAGCAAATATGGATTTGGCGCAAACGCCATCTCGAGGTCATATTTGCTTATGCCAGCGTAGGCTATTTCCTGAGAACTTAATGTCATTACAAAGGTGGACTCCTTATCCATCAGTCAGGTTTTCCTACGCGTTTACTGAGGCTTAGTTGCAGCTAAGTGGACACTGAAATTCGTGAACACTTCACCATTTCACAATTATGTGAAAACCAGAAATCATTTTTTTAAGAAGTCGTCCATACTAAATTTGCTCATACAAATAAAGCCCAAAGCATGGAAGCTTACATTTTTGACCTAATAAGAGTGATAAAGTTATAGCCAACTGTTGCTGAGCTTTAACCTTCATTGTTGAATTAAATAGCCTAAATATACGTTGTGAGCACAGAAAAACAACGTCCACTAGGGGGCTGTAGTCGTTAGGGTTGGGAGCAGACCGCTGCACAGGGCTCTACTATGGGTTTTGATCACTGTAACCTCAAAATGTATATCCAAAATGCCTATACGTGTAGGCTATGGTACATCCATGGCAGACGCTTTAATCCAAAGTGACTTAGAGTATAAACATTACATTATTATAAAATAACGGTTTCAAATAAAGAATTAGTTTTGGAGGGATTAAGCTGAAGGTGTCCATCTTATCCAACTTGACATATCCCTTAGGCATGCAGAAATCCAAGCAGAAACAGTAGTCTCATCAGGTGGGAAAGACAGGAAAGCTTTATAGCCCTTAGAAAAGACACGAGTAAGACCAGAGCCACCTGAGTGAAGAAGAATTCTACCATGGGGAATTTGGGACCCCTTGTGTCACCTTGAAGACCCTTAGCCTACATTTTCAGAGAATATCCAGTAGTTCTTTGAAGGCATAAGGTGATTAAGAGATGCAATACACCCACTGAAGAAAAAATGAATACAAGCTGTTTAAATTCAAGGTTTCTGGGAAGCAAATCTTAAGGTTCAGTATAACTTTTAATATTCTTAATTGTAAGACGGCCATGCATTTTTTTTATTTTCTCCCAAATAGTCTCCAAGTACTCAACGTACCTCTTGCATTTTGACAAGAAAAGACCAGGGTGTCAAACATAATCATATACATTTTTTATTCTCAATACAGTAAAATACAAATATTCACAACAGACTCAGAAAATTCATTAGTTACCAGTAACACTCACTTCACAAAATGCTTTAAATTACAAGTTATAACAAGTCTGGATAAATGAAACAGAACCTTTAAAATGTACCTTTTAAACAATTATCATATTGCATCCATAATATATAAGTAGATTTTTCATCAATCTCTTTGTCATTACGTATAAACTAAACCAATTTGAATATTGTTCTGCATCTGCCAATGGCCTTTTTTAGAGACAACTGTAAAAAGAGTACGACATACAAACATCCACATCATCAACAGTACAGAATTGCCTCGAAAGATATCTCTAACTTGTTACTGGGTTACATTTGCCCCAAAAGAAAAACAAAGTATTTTAATGATATCTTGTGGAACATTTGTTTTTCGATGAGCAATATGCACTGATGAAGCTGCTTTTCATTCTGGACCATGCACGGAACAGAATCTTACTCTAGGAAGTTTGGCGAGAAGGACAGAGAGCTCAGAAAGCCACAGACAAAGAGGGTGTGTAAAAATAGTCGAGAATTCTTAAGAAAGAAAGAAAAAAGCCAACAGTTTAAATTGAAAACGACATACAGTGTTAAGTACAAAGTGTCAAAATAAAGTTTGGAAGAAAAACAAAAAAGATTTAATGATGAAGATGTGCATATATTTTCATGTTCTATTTACATAATCATATAAATGATTAACTGCTATAAAAAATTTACCCAAAAGAAACATTTATATACATTTATACATTTTAGCCATTTAAATAGACATGCGAGTGTTACGTGTTCTTGTTGGATGTCAAATAAAAGTATTCTTACCCTGGATTCAAGTTAATAAGAATTATTAATAATATTCATCTGGAGATAAACAAATGTATCTAAATTAATGTTACAAGCTCAGTATAAAAACAAACTGATCCAAGTAATCTATGGACAAACTAGACAGTCATAAAACAAACATGTGTTAAACAAGATATAAAAAAAGTAATGCATGCCATTAATCCTTTTCTGGCAGTAAGGTAAACACCTTAAATCTGTTGGCAATATATCCAGAGCATAAAGATAAGTACTCTGAATAGCAACTATCCTCATCAATTATGTTCCTCTCTTTGCTACTCATCAAGCAGGGACTGATGAGGACACTGGGTTATACCCCACAGACTGGCAAGCAAAGGCCATCAGACAGCATTCTCGAAATTAAAAACATCTACAAGGTGAATGGGCTCTGTTCCAGGGATTAAAATGTGCAACACCTTTTGAAAAAAAAAAAAGCTGAGCTACAAACAAACACACACACACACTCTCTCTCTCTCTCTCACTCACTCTCACACACATGCGCACAGAGGAAACTACCAGTAAATCAATGAGTGTACATCAAGCCTGAGCCCACAGTCCTAACAGCTGAAAACACCAGATTTCCTTGACCAAGACAAAACAAGGCGGCGGGCCTGGTAACTGACAACTTGCCTAGTGTCAAATAAAGGGTTGGTGTGTGATTGTGTGTGTATATCTGCATGTATACCTGTGTGACCATATGCATATACCTGTGTTTAATCATATGAAAATACCTGTGTGATACATAAGCATATATCTATATGTGTCTGTGACGATAAGCATGTACGTGTGTGTGTGTGCATATTGTTATGCTCATATGGAATCAGGAGGAGGTAGGGATGCCCAGAGAGCAGCTGACTGAAACGGATGTGGCCCCGATCCGGCGCACAACCGGCGCCGATTTGCCATGCATCCGTGCCAGTCGAGTGCTTTCCGGGTGAGGGGGAGCCATGGACTCAGGCCTGTGTGTACTGCACTGGAACAGAAGGAACTATGGGAACTCTGACGCGTCTAGCAGCACAGTGGGCAGAGGTCAGATGGCAAAGTCGGGTCCGCTGCTCACGTCCACTCCTTTACCTCACCAGCTGAAGTGAGTAGCCCACTAGAAAAACATGGCGAGTCTGGAGCGCTTCCGGGCCACAGGAACAAGCCAAAACAAGGGACTCGATTCAGATTATGTGGCTACGCCACAGTGAGTCTCCCAGCGGTTTCCACTGATGTTGAATAGGACCACACCAGAGGCCCAAGAGGTTGACTGTGGCCCAGACACACATACCTGTTTTACTCGGCTCAGCCTCAACGTGTGATATAATCATTTTTAACTGACTGTGAGCCGGTCACATGTCTGACCCGAGTGAAGGAGACAGAACAACTATTGTATGACTGTCAACTAACCACAGTGTTGTGTTGCTATGCCCTGCAGGCATGTACCATAACAGTTCTGATCTCTACTACATTCATTCAAATGAACTAAGTAAAAATGAATGATTTCCCCCTTAACAGTTACAATGGAGCCTATTAAAATAATAGTAGTAGTTCTAGTGCAAGGTATAGATAACGGGCATTTCCAGCATACAACATACTTGGACTGCCCTGAATAATCTAAAACCTACAATACCATGTTTGTTTGTTTTTTGTTCTATTACTTTTCTACTTTACGAGCTGGAACAACTCTACGATATGAAACTGCTATCAAATCAGACAGATTAGGGGCAATGGTGGGAAGGGGAAAGATGTTGAAGTGAAACGACAAAACACAACACACACACACACACTCTCTCTCTCGCTCATACACACAATCACACTCTCAATGCAAATATCCATAGCAAATACCATAAATATATTCCATAGATGACTTTTTCATTAAATGATCTGTAATACACAAATGACGATTATGCCAAGAAGGGAAATTCATGAATGACATTAAATATTTAAATACTTTCCATTTACAATAGAAATACTTTACATTTCTGCGCTCTAGTTTCAACCCTGTTTGAAGCCTTTTCAAATCTGTAAGCGAAGGTAGGACTTAGCTCAAAGCAAGCTCTACTTTGTATAAATAAAATATAGTTTGGGCCATATGTGTGACGATGATGCGCAGACGCATGATGCTCCTGCAATTCATAAAAATAAATCTGTGACTGGATAAAAAAACAACCCCATGTGCATGCTACATTACTATTGCTCAAACCTTAAAACGTGAGCATTAAAACGCCTCAGGATCTGAGTCCGTTGGCAGCCATTTAGCATGTTTCCTCTGAATGGCCAATTCTGCCCAAAACCTTTCAAACGAATGGACTTTGTTTTGTTTTGCAAGAGTACAACTTTGCAATGGCCTCCATACTCTGCTGTGCCTTTGAAAAAAAAATACAGATGTGCTACCCAGTGGACCGGTCATCAGAACGATTCTGCGGTTTTGTTTAAAAAGAAAAAAAAATCAACATTTCATGAAGGAAATGAGTATGTGGACAAGTGTCGTCCTATTTTCCTGTATATCAAATACAAGGCACAAAACAGATAAAGGACAAAACCTTAAGTTTTAAAGCACATTTGGTTAAGTGGGAGGTACTTTGGTTAAACAAAGCCAATGAAAAACCCAATTTCATGCACATTTGCTTACTGCTGACAAAAAAAAAGAAAGAAATTTAAAAACGATATAAATGGCTTTGCACTAAAATGCCTTCATCATTGACAATGGATTGAATAAATACTTGACTAAAAACCAATTCAACCCAATGATATGGGAGAGCACGCAGGATCCGGGTGGAGGCTGGGGGGTTTGGAAGGAGTTCTTCTTGGTAGCTTGAATTGTCCTTCCATAATAAATATCACAAAGCTACTTGGAGCTGGGGTTTCCGTAGGGACGAGTTTTTTGCGTCTTTTTTTGTTTGTTTTTGTCATTGCTGCTGTTGCTGCTGCTGGTTTTGGCAAGCTGGTGCAGATGATGAACACAGTGAGAGATATGCAAAATGTCTGAGGCAGATCAAGCCCGCAACGCTAATGAGTGTTTTTGTTTTTTTGTGTGTGTGTGTTGCTGGGCTTTGGAAAACAAAAGGCCCATGAGTCCCAGGCTCTGAAAGAGAGTCGCGTTAAGTGAGTGAGTGAAGGAGTCCAGCATGATAAGACGATGGAGAGCACCTCTACTGGTTCAGCTTGGAGTCCTGACGCAGCCAGGACAGGCCCTGGCGAGTGTAGCGCACCAGATCGGTCATGCTGCTCGTGTTGAAGATCAGCGGGCCCATCATCTTCTCCAGCTCCACAAAGAACTCTGGGAGAAGACAGGGAAAATGAGAGAGAGAAGAGGAAAGAGAGGAAGACAGAGAAAAAAAAGAGAAAGAGAGAGAGAGACGAGATGAGCGGGAGAATAGGAATAGACCAAGAGTGAAAGAGGGAGAAAGTGAAAGAAAGCCAAGAGAGGGGGAGAGAGAGGGACAGTGAGTGACAGGAATAATAAAGGACTGCGCTGATGTAGTGAGATGCGTCTGGCCCTCTGGCACTGACCCCACGTACCTTTCTGCTCGCGGGCCAGCTGCTCGGCCTGGTCCCACACCTCGGTGGCGTAGAGGAAGTTGGAGGTGACTTGCACGTAGCTGGCTGCCATCTGGTGGATGCGCTGAGGGATGTTGACGGAGGAGGAGCTGCTGGGGTTGGAGCTGCTGGACGAGTAGCTGCCCGCGCTGCCCGGGGACAGCTTGGGGGAGACCGGAGATGGCATGCTCGCCGCTTTACTGTGGAGAGGACAGGGAACGGGAGAAGGATGGGGAAGGGAATTAATTTGAATTCCTCTTTTACACAATATTTACATCGGTATAGTTCAGTTATTTCACAAAATGACACTTCCTTTAATACAAAGCCTTATCAAAAAAATAACATTGAAAAAGAGATTTCTCTGTTGATAAGTGAGAGACGAAAGAAAGAAACAAGAGAAATAAAGAAAATGCCTGAATTGTAAGACAGAAAATGGACTACTAAGTGAAGAGGATTAATGAAAGTCCACTTACTTGCCCAACCCTGGAGACGGCGCCTGGGTATTACTTAAGGAATTCTGTGAATCAAACACAAGCAGCAGCAGCACAGGTTACACTCGCATCACAAACACCAGGTTACACTCGCATCACAAACACCAGGTTACACTCGCATCACAAACACCAGGTTACACTCGCATCACACTAAAGAGACACACTTCAGAGCCCATCAGACAGCACATTACCTTTAAGTGGTCAGTGAGTGTTTTGGAGTACTTGAGTGCACTTTCCTTCCTCAGCTTGAAGAGCCGCAGGTAGAGAAGAGACTGACACCTCAGACTAGAAGAAAGAGATGGAGAGAGAGAGAGAGAGATAAGAGGAGAGGAGAGATATCAGGAAAAAAAAACCCAAGAGACATTTAATACAATGTTTTATTGGTCTTTGGCTATTCTTTATCTAAACTGTCATGCTAATTAAGCAGTGATGAATTAAACAGATTTGAAATGAGAGCAATTGATAGATAGAGAGAGAGAGAGAGAGAGAGAGAGAGAGAGAATGAAAGAAAGAAAGAGAGAGAGCGAGAATGACTGACAGGTATAAACACAGGTAGACAAAAACAACTTGACAAAGAGAAAAAGGAGAGGGATGAATTTGTAGCCAGACAGATTACCTGAGACATACAAAGAGTCAGACACACAGAGCCAGGTGACCTACCAGAGCACTGCCAATCTCTTGTCTGCAGATGTGGCATCTGGGGCCATGTAGCTCTTTAGTTTCATAGTGTATCTGAAGCACACACACACACACACACACACACACACACACACACACACACACACACACACACACACACACACACACACACACACACACACACAACTTAGAGGTCAGAAATTAACTGAAAGATCAACACGGTCCAGATAAAAACCACAAACATGCATATATACATGCCATCCCCTGAGAAGAGAAACCCAACTTCACTCATCATGAACTCTACCATCCAATGCAAAATTCCTAAAGATGCTTTGCCGTTATAATAAAAAGGTTCAATTGTATTTATTATACTGATCAAGTACATTTGTTAATAGACTGCTACACACACATGCAAAGGAAGTTGAGTAATTCTCTTACTTGATGAGCTCCACAGTCTCGGCGTACATGGGGAAGGGAGACTTGGCTTCTTGGGCACTCCTCTCAAGGGCGTTCCCACACTCAATGAAGGACACCACAGCGTCCAGATAGTAAACTGCCTTCTCGAACCTGTCCATCTGTTTAGGGGAGGGGGAGAAGGACATTTTATTATAATATATACTAATAGTACAGAAGGCTAAGAACAGCAATCGTTCAGTTTTCACAGAAAGTGTGAACTTTTCACAGGCATACTACTACCCTGTAGTGAACTAAAAAAAATGCCCCCAAAATGTGCTCCAAGTGGCAGCCATATTAAATTCTAATAAAGCCTCCATTTTTAACTGTTTTTTTTTTCTCAGATAAACTTCAAAACAAAACCACATAAACCGTTAATTTTAATATTTAACTCTACATGATCAGGCTTCCATGCAAATCTGGTGTCACCTCTTTTGAAATTCAAGATGGTGGCAATAACCAGAATAAGAAAATATTGATGGAACCATCGTTCACAATCATCTAATTCCAATGCTTCAGTGTCAGTGAATTAGAGGTCATCCTTCTGGGGCAGTATGGTATATGTAGAAACAAACCTTGGCATCTGACAAATTATGCTCAACATCAATGGAGGGAAGCATGCATGGTCCTGACCACTAATGGAAGGCCACAGTGAAATCTGTGGTTAAATCTCAAGTTCTAATGTCTACAGTAGGGGTCGATGATAGGAGGATCGCGGTAAAAGGTCCTGATTATGCGATTACTTTCATAATGCTGAACAAGTGGTTATAGACTGATAATTTTCTATGTTTGGAGCAGTACAGTATTACAGAGAGAATGCCAAATCTTAGCTGCCATATTTAAAATCAAGATGGCGGCCACTAGGGGGCACGTCCTTTTTTTTTTTTTTTTTTTGGGGGTTGGACATTTTTTTCCAGCTTACTTCCGAGGTAGTAAGTGAACTAAAAAAAATGCACCCCCTAGTGACCACCATCTGGATTTTAAATATGCCACCTGTGCCAAGTTTCATGATTTCTGTGAAAACTGAACAGTTCTTATGAAAATCATGTCCCTGTACTTTAAGCATAATCTTACTGATTACTTACACGTACACGCAAATACTAACACTTACATCTTACTAATAGTCCATTGGGGAGACCATTGTTACCGTGGTCAGCCTATACCTACACTTCCCAGTCAATGCAAAATATACTGGATATGCATGTCTTGTCAGGTTAGACCTGTGAACACCACACATGTTTCATTTACAAATTTATAAACCTGCTTCTGGTCATGAGCAGTTATAAAAAGTTGCTCAGCAGCTTTAGAAGCATGCAAGTGTAAAGGTTCTACTTCAAAGGTTTCAGTAAAGGTTCACTGTGTTGGCTCTGATACTGACATTAGGCCGTCACAAACCACCACACCCAGGTATCATGACAGAAACATGATATGGCCTGCATCTGACATTCAAGAACAACTCTGTGAGCCATTTGGCGCCTTACCAAAGCATCAGCATTGTGTTTCAGCTTCTTGGCCTCCTGTAGGTAGTAATCGGCAGAATGCACCCTAAAAGTAGAAGAATGCCAGTGACTCAACTTGTTGTTACTTAGGCCATCTTCCCAAACCTGTTCAGTCTCATCATCCTTACAGCCTCTTCCCCAATAGGGAACTACAGTTATATTCCATAAAACTCTTTCCTGTGTGTCACAGGTCAAAATCTAGACACAATTGACGACATGCATGTTGTATAAACTATATTTTAATTAAGCTATGTTTAAATGTGGCTTTTCCATTCTATCTTTCTACAATTTCATAGTTGTAAAAATAAAGGAAAATATATCATTAGCTAGGCATTTCCACACTTTTGACTGGTGCTATAAGAACAATGCAAAGGCCACATCAGCTAAACATCCCCCTCCCCCACCCAATCCTCCACCCTGCCTCCCTGACATGTTTATTTTTGACAGCAAATCTTTTTATTCCACTACAAACATGGGCTTCTTACCGGTCTTCAAACAGAAGCTTGGATCTCGACTTAGAGCAGTCAGGCAGCTGGCCATCAATCATCTTAGAAGACTTCTCCTGAAAACAAACAAATAAATAACTAAATGCGAGTTTAAACCGGATTCATCTTTACTAGTGACTAAAGTAAAAGAGACAAAAGGATAAACACAATGTACATCTGTTTAAGTCACAAGTTTAACATGTCTTTAGTTAATCATTTGTCCGATAATGCTACAAAGCCAAAACAAATGGATGTCAAATGCATACGAAGGTTCAGGACAATCGTTGGCACGTTTTCACCATTTACACAGTCTTGTAATTTAGGACCATAGAACACTTAAAACAGCTTTTTTAGCATATACCAGCTCAGAGGAGAAATATGTCAGGAAGCTATGGATCTACCAGCACAACCACAATGGTCACTGAGGCCCAGTGTAATGTATATAGAAAGGCATTAAGTGCAAAGTGTATGAAGGCCATATATCTATGAACCTTTTCCATGACACCCTCCCACCCAATCAACGAAAGTGAGCGTGGAATCGTATCACAAAGGGGTTCTCTGTATTGAAGGGAAAGGGTCCAACTAAAGTGCATCTCTCCAGGGCTGTAGCATTGCACACACTGCTCGGTCCTGACCCTAGGTGACTATCATCAAGAGGGGTCAAGTGCACTCTGCGGGAGGGCCAGCTCTACCTTTCCATCCCTGGTGCTGCGGCCCTGCTTGTCCTCGCGCCGGTGCTTGGAGGCGGGGCCGTTCCTTGTGCTGTGGCCGCCCTCCTTGCCACTGCTGGCTCCGCTGGACAGCGAGTTGGACGACAGGCTGGTGGTGCGCTTGCGGCTCTGGTGCTCCGGCTTGGGCGTGCGCTGGAGGCCCGTCATCGAGGGCGAGGGTGCCAACTCCTTCTCCTTCTCCGGGCCGCGCTTGGACGACCTGATCACAACAAACCACAAACACACGTCAGGCTTCACCCAACATCATTCCATTTAAACGCTATCAAAAGTGAGTACACCCCTAAGTGAAAATGTCGAAATTGTGCCCAAAGTGTCAATATTTTGTGTGGCCACCATTATTTTCCAGCACTGCCTTAACACTCTTGGGCATGGAGTTCACCAGAGCTTTACAGGTCATCACTAGAATCCTCTTCAACTCCTCCATGACGACATCACAGAGCTGGTGGATGTTAGAGACCTTGCGTTCCTCCACCTTCCATTTGAGGATGCCCCACAGACGCTCAATAGGGTTTAGGTCTGGAGAAATGCTTGGCCAGTCCATCACCTTTACCCACCTTTATTAGGCTTTCTTGTGCATCATCTTTAGAAGAGGCTTCCTTCTGGAACAACAGCCATGCAGACCAATTTGATGCAGTGTGCGGTGTATGGTCTGAGCACTGACAGGCTGACCCCCCCCCTTCAACCTCTGCAGCAATGCTGGCAGCACATCTTTTTTCCAAAGACAACCTCTGGAAAAAAGATATGACGCTGAGCATGTGCACTCAACTTCTTTGGTCGACCATGGCGAGCCCTGTTCTGAGTGGAACCGGTCCTGTTAAACTGCTGTATGGTCTTGGCCACCATGCTGCAGCTCAGTTTCAGGGTGTTGGCAATGTTCTTATAGCCTAGGCCATCTTTATGTAGAGCAACGATTCTTTTTTTCAGATCATCAGGAAGTTCTTTGCCATGAGGTGCCATGTTGAACTTCCAGTGACCACTATGAGAGAATGTGAGGGCGATAACACCATATTGAACACACCTGCTCCCCATTCACACCTGAGACCTTGTAACCGGGGAGGGAAAATGGCTAATTGGGCCCAATTTGGACATTTTCACTGAGGGGTGTACTCACTTTTGTTGCCAGCGGTTTAGACATTAATGGCTGTGTGTCAAGTTATTTTGAGGGGACAGTAAATTTACAATTACACAAGCTGTACACTGACTACTTTACATTAGCAAAGTGTAATTTCCTTCACCGTTGCCATGAAAAGATAATAAAATATTAACAAAAATGTGGGGGGTGTACTCACTTTTGTGAGATACTGTATTTATTATAAATATAGTGAGGTCCGTCTGCCTGATATTAGTAAAGGCACAGCTTTCTGGTTGAGGCACGTGTGCTTGGCGAAACTTACTCTTTACTGCTGGACTTGTAATGTGATGAGGCCTTGTCCTCCATCCTGGATTTTTTGCCCTCCGGCTTCATGCCCTCATCCTCATTCTACAAAAAAGAAAAGGGTGCAAAATCGAAACAGATTCTATACTGCGAAAGTGCAAAAAAAAAAACTTTCAGTTCTTGGTCTTGAAACAGAATTGGTTTTGTTCACCAAACCAAACAGGTCAGGGTAATGCAATTTGGAAACTAGGTACTCCACAGAAAGCACATGCACAGACTAAATGTACCAAAGGTGTTACACTGTGTAACTTAAGTTATTTTTTCTTGCTTTTACTTTATTTATTTTAATTATCAGACATGACGAGCTGAACAGACTGAGGAAGTGTGTGTGTGTGTGTGTGACGTGCAAACCTTGATGTGCTTCCTCTTCCCCTTACTGGAGGTCTTCTCGCTGGGAGGCTTCTGGAGGTCCTTGCTGTCGCTCTCTCCTCCCCCGCCACCACCACCGCCGCCTACGTCCCTCTCCTGCTTAATCTGGTCCAGCTCCTTGTAGTGTCGGCCGGGGACGCGGGACAGCAGGCTCAGGTCGATTTTGACCAGCAGCACCTGCCGCGTGGCGAAGCGCTCCTCGGGGTCGCTGAGCGGCGACAGCAGCTCCTTCTCCTCCATGGGCGAGAAGACGCAGACGGGCGTGCGGATGCTCTCCTGGTACTTGGGCGTCTGCGACGACGACGGGATGCTCTCGTTGCCCTCGGAGTCGGACGACGACGAGTCCGTGTCCACAAACTCGCGGGACTTCTGCGGCGTCTTGGTGGGCGCCTTGGCCTTGCGCTTGTCCTGGGCCTGCCGCGGTGACTTGGGCTCCTTCTTGATGTTGGGCTTGCGAGGCCCCTTGCTGGGCGCCTTATTGCGCGGCGTGGGGATGTCCTGCGGGGTCTCGCTCTCCACCATCAGCCCCCCCTTGGGCTCCTCCACCACCGGCGGCTTCTCCGACTTCTTGGGCAGCTTTTTACCCGTAGTCCGCCGCTGCCCTGCACCGCTGTCACTCTGCGCAGGCGACTTCTGACGCCCCCGGCCATTCTCCGAACTCTTCTGGGCCGGTCGTAAGTCACGACCCTGCGTGGGCGCACCAGCGTCTTTCGATCCACTCTGGCCACCGTACCCACGGCCCGACCCCGGATCCCTGCTCTCTTTCCTGTACTTGGTGGGCACATTGTTGTTGTCCACGGGCGACGCTGGGGAAAATTTGTTGACCTTCTTGAACCAGTTGTCCAGCTGCCACTTGTTGGCAGTGGGCTGCTCAGGCTGTAAAGATGAAAAGATATAAATCACACACAAGCAAAGCTTTGTGTAATAATGTCACCAGCTCCATTCTACCCCCCTCTCTGGGACTTGTGTATGTGTGTAAGTGAATTTGTTTATTTTAATAGTATCTGTGTAAGAAAATGTGGCCAATAACTACGGGTGTGTATGTTCCCACGTGCATGTGAATGTGTTTAAGTGGGTATGTACCTGCGTGTGTGTGTGTGTGCGTGCGTGTGTGTGTGAGACCTCTGGTGAAGCGGCGCGTGGTGGTTCATTGGTCTCGCTCTCGCTGGAGCTGCTCTCGCTCTCGCTGTCCGACGCCGAGCTGCTCTCAGACCCCGTGTGGCTGCTTGCGTCCTCCCGAGAATTCTCCGCCACCTCCGGACCCTGGCTGTGGAACACACAAAAATCACAGGAGGCCCAAGGTTAGAACCTGCTGAGGGGTAGAACCGGCTGAGTTAGAACGTCCCTGCAATGGTGAATTGGGTTCCAAAACCTCAGCAAGGCAGGCAAGCTGGCCAGGTAACAAAAGGGTAAGCGCAAGTTCTCAGAATCTAAAGGGCGAGCAATGTTGTTGGACAACCACATAACTAGTTCCATGTGATGAGCCATGACGATTTGCATAGTCGTAATTAAAGCTCTCCACATGAAAAGCATTTGTTCCAAAATATCAATGGGAATGTGCCCAAACAACAATACTCAGGAACATTCCTCAGCTAGATGAAGAAGTTGCCGTCGTGTGTATCAACAGCATTGTTGATAGACTTTCATTTCAAAACAAATATCACTGATATGAGAACTGAAAAAAACACCATAGAGTCTCAGCAATATCAGCTCTTCAGAAGACCGGTGTGCATGAAGAAAACGACAGGCTCTTTCCAAATACTTATTGGACACCTATGTACCTACATTCAATGTCAGGTTTTCTTTTTTTGTTAGTTTTGTGTGTGCGCGTGTGTGTGTGTGTGTGATCCATCTTGCCAGGTTAACTTCTTTAACACAACATAATGAGTAAAGCCCAGTGAGTGGTCCTGGGTGTGGAGGTAACAGGGCACAGGGGGTACCTCTGAGGGGCGCTCCTGGGGGCCGTTTTGGCAGAGTCCTGCTCGCCGTCACTCTCTCCGTCGCTGCTGCTTATTGCAAGGTCACTCTCCAGCATGCTGTAACCACAGGGCATGATGAGTCTCAGCAAAACTGACCACACATCAGCCTTACTACGCCAATGCTACTACTACGAGTAATCCCACTTCTAGTGCGTTATTAGGATTATAATCTCAGTACCAAGAAATACTACTTCTAGTGCGTTATTAGGATTATAATCTCAGTACCATAGTTGCACTAGTGATGTTTAGGTCAAAGGTGTCCGAGATATACTTTAAACTGTAATTTAACATTAAAGCCAACAACACACACACAGTCAGTGCATACAAATGAAGGCACATGGTCAATCCGTAGTTTTAGTAATAAAGAAGAGAAACGGTAACAATAGCTGCACTGGTAGAACATTTTTATACTCAACTGGTGACATTAATAGAAGGAGAAATTGTAACTAGTCAGTGCAGTACTGCACTGACTAGTTACAATTTCTCCTTCTATTCCCCCCCACACCCCCCACACACACACCCACCCACCCACACACACACACACACACACACACACACACACACGGGCAGCCGTGGCCTACTGGTTAGTGCTTCGGACTTGTAACCGGAGGGTTGCCGGTTCTAACCCTGACAAGTAGGCACGGCTGAAGTGCCCTTGAGCAAGGCACCTAACCCCTCATTGATCCCCGAGTGCCGCTGTTGTAGCAGGCAGCTCACTGCGCCAGTGTGTGCTTCACCTCACTGTGTGTTCACTGTGTGCTGAGTGTGTTTCACTAATTCACAGATTGGGATAAATGCAGAGACCAAATTTCCCTCAAGAGTATATATACACTTATACACACACACACACACACACACACAGACTGAGCTACAAAATATACCACAAACATTGTTGTGTGGCAATTAAAGTTTCTATTCTATCTATCAGATGTGTCGGGTTGTCGTGCTCTTACTTGGCCTGGTCGCCCTCGCAGGGTTTGGAGCCATGTGTGCTGGAGGAGCTCTTCCCCGTGCTGCACCTCTCTGAAACCCAAAACCGCAAGCGTTAGTGTGGGCTCCTCGCACACCATGACTCACCAGCAGCCACTGAAATGTGCTCCAACACACATCTTGAACAGAACATGGGCACTTACTGCTGTGTCCTCCACTGAAACTTGAGTGTTGGGAGTCCTTTAACATGTAAAAGTAAATAAATAGAAAGATACATAAATAAATAAACAAAGAAACAAATAACACATGATATAAAGTAAATAATAATACAAATCATTCTAACAACTGCTATCCCGGTACGTGGTTAACATTACTTCCGCGGGCATCACAAGGCTTATAACACAATTGCAAAACATGTTCACGAAAACTTTCCTAGAAAGGATGACGCAAACTGACCTTTGTAGGGAAGGGAAATTTGGATGGCTCTGTCTTACAGGGAGTATGAATGGCCGTCAGTGGGGGAGGCCAGGACTGAGTCATTTCCTGCAGGGATGTCAAGATGACATGAGGACACAAACACGTACACACCACAATTTTCACAAGGTGCTTGCCACAGAGTTGACCACTTCCTACAGACCACCTGGCTGTGGTGGTTCGAAAGCCATTCCCCAAATATCCCAGTCTTGCCGAATGACCATAATTTGCCTCCCAGTTGTTTTATACACTTGTATATTGTATATTTTATATATATATATATATATATATATATATATATATATATATATATATATATATATATATATATATATATATATATATATATATCACACACACACTTACTAACATACCAACTGCCTTTATATTGTGTCATGATACACACCTGGGCACCTATGCCAATGTGTTTTTCCTTTTTTTTAAAGCACACAGTTATGAGCAAGACATAAGTAATAGCCTAGTTATGAATGACAGTTATGTCCTGATTGACTTATTATGGTAAAGGCCTTGTCAGTGGGAAAGAATGACAAATGTTTTTTTTTAACACTTTAGTCTCAAAATGGAAATCATGATGTAATTCCCCCCCTCAATGTGAGAATTACTATCCATCCAAGGCCTTGACGATGCAAATGGCATCAGCATCAGAGCGTGAAACTGAAATACACTTATCACTCTATGGTCATATCTGGCCACAACAGGACCCAAAATTCACCACTCATTCAGTTTTGCTTGCAGAGTCATTTTTGCACCGGCCTACAACACTGAGACGTTCACAACTAACTACTGAGATGATTTGCATCTCCTGTGCCTCTGGGAGCGACTGTGCTATGCAACTGCCTACTAAAACAGTGGTTTGCATCAGCTACTTTGTTTTGGTGTGTGGGGACACTGAATAAGAGATGCATACATCTGCATGGAGGCCCGCAGCAATGCACGGTTTAGTCTTCAGGCAAGCTATGGTCAAAAGGCTAAAAACTTGATGCTGTGGTGAAACTGGTTCTCTCAGAATATATTTTGACTTCCGAATAGGCTTTTATTACCAAAAGTGGCACCAATGCTAGGTCAGTCAGATAATTGTATATTTATTATAAATGGCCTCCATAAATCACTTTGTGAGTCAACAGTAATTAATGGCACCATACTTACCTTTAAGATCTCATCAACACAGCTTGAATCACCGGTCATGGAGCCCTACAACATTAAATACCCAATTAAGTAGGGTATTATTTATAAATTCATCTTCATGGCAATACTTGTAGTACTACTAGAGAATCAATACAACTATTGCAAGGGACTGCAGAAGAAAACTAGTCTGAATGGGAAAATCTGGCACATTTACATGACTGACTTACATGAGCATGATGATGAACACGTGTTGTCCCTTAATTATAAAATAAACCCACGGGTACTAGTTATTAGTGTCTGTATCTGGGTGTTGTAAGACAATAAGGTGTACCTCTACCGGTTGCGTGGGGATCTTGAGCTTGGCGAGCGAGGCCTTGCCGTTGGACTTCATCTCGCCGGCGCTGCTGCTGTGCGACTGTCCGCCATACGTTTCAGTGGAGCCCTTGGGCTCAGCAGTCTCCTGCCCGTCCATGGGCCGCACGTACGCCGTGGGCTTCTGCAACATGGAGCTGGGCTTGGTCATCAGCGAGGGCGGGAAAGCCTGGCTGGAGTGCTGGCCTGTGGCGAAGGTCGAGGTGTGGACGCGCGACGGCGAGTCCCAGCTGGGCTCGCGCTCCCGCTCCCGCGGCGACTTGCGGTAGCGGTCCTTGCCGTGGTGCTCGGAGCCACCCATGGAGCGCGAGTGGCCCGACGAGCCCATGGACGAGCCCTTAGCCGGGCTGGACGTGTGTCCCTTGGACTGGTCCGAGTTGCTGTGCTTGCTGGACTTCTTGCCGCTGCTGCTGCCACTATAGTCCTTCTCGTGTCTCTGGCTGCTGCTGCTGCTGCCGCTACTACTGCCGCTGCCTCCGGCCCCGCGCTGGCTGCCCTGGAGCCCGGAGCGCTTCTGCATCTGGGAGGAGGAGGACGAGGATGAGGCAACAGGAGTCCATTTGCTGCTCTGGCCGCCTCCTCCTCCACTGCTACCTCCTCTTTCTCTCTGTTCGCTGTACTGTCCTGACTTCTCCTCGGAAGAGGAAGAACCTGATCCTTTGCTCATGAGTTTAGATATGGGGGTTTCACCGATCGTTTCTTTCATCTCGTCGTAATTTCCTAGCATGCTCTGGATACGGCTGGATAGTTTGTCTTCTTTGCTAGACTGCAGGGAGAGACAGGGAGAAACGACGAGAAAAGGGGAGGCCGTAAGCAACATTTATCCTCATCAGGTTTCCTTTCTCCAAATCATCAAACTTAGGACTCTACAGAACATATGAGTTTTCTTGCTAGTACTAGGCCTAAATGTACTGTATATGCCGTTAATCACACTACTAAGGAAGAGCTCTTAAACACATGTGCCAAACAGACAATACTTGTGAGGCAACAGAGGTAGTGCATCGGTAGATAGAAGTCGTCATCATTACAAGAGAGCCTGTCCGTTGACCTCAAACAGACAGTGGCGCAACCAGAGAGAAAAAAAAAAGTGGCTTCAAAACAACTACCTCTAGGAGCCTCACAGGAAATAGAACAACCATTTTCCGACAGACACCCTATCGTTAAACTCAAAGTCAAAAGCTTCTGAGCTGTGTTAATGTCCATTTTGAACAGTGCTATGTGCAATACAGAGCTACGCTTCAGTAAATAAATAAATATATATTTATGTATCTATCTGTCTATCTGGGACACCAAGTGCACATGCTCCACTGTTGTTATGCAACAGGCTGACTGAGGACAGGTCGGAGCATCGTCATAAAATGACACTGGTGCTCAGAGGAGCCGACACGGCGATGTGTTGGCTGATATTTAATCTGCTCTAGATTATCGAGCCTGGTTTCTTGGTCACATCAGGCAAATGTGGCCAGAGCTTGTGTAAGAGTCTGTCAAAACCATGGGGGAAGAGTTTGGACAAAAAGCATCCCTGCTCTTCCGTGTTAACTAACACAACGTAGAGAGAGGGCATGTTTTCCCATAATGCTCAGAGCTTTGGCCGGTGGCAGTAGCGGCCTAAGGTTTGTTGTGTAAACTCAGAGCACACATCTCAGAAAAGAAAAGGGGGGAGGGGAAGAGAGCGAGAGAGAGAGAGAGAGAGAGAGAGAGAGAGAGACACACACTACTGCTCGTGCCCTCTGATGCTTCCGTCCTCATTTCTCCACTTGTCACATCCTATTGGTGCTCACGCAATGATGGCTGCCTTCCACTGAAATTTACTTATCAACCCACCCCACCCCCCCTTATGTGCTAAGCTGTTTAGTTGCAAAGATTACCCAGCGCAGACAGCAATCCTATTAGTCATCATAGTGACTAGTCTCTCAGTCTTGTTAGTCGCCGTGGTGCGCCAAGTGAACGAGCATCACTGAGACAGACCAAAGATAAATTCAGAAAGCATTCTCTTTCTCAGTCTTCTCTTTTACAGTCATACTCTGATGTAACAAGTTCACAGCGCTCATTTACACACGGTAGACAAAAATGTCGGTCTACACATTATGCAGGCCAAAGACGGACGATGACTACTTAATGTAAAAAAATAAATAAAATAAAAACAGTACATTGTTTGCCCACAAAAGCTGCTGTTGCTGGATATTTGTGTCTTGCTAAGACTTAGCCATCACAACAGTCCAGCTCAGTTCCATTACTGTGGGGTGCACGTACATTAAAACAGGCAGGTGAGGACATGCCCTTCTAGAGGTTTCCTTAACTTCATAAAATGCAGCTGTCGATTAGAAAATCTTCAGAATATCCATTTCAGATTTTTCAACATCAAATGCACCGGTGTCTAGTTCAAGTAGCCTACTAAAAGACACTGCACACAGCAGGTTTACAGTGTGCAGACTCACTCCCCCAGTCTCTTCCAAGCATGACCTGACCAAATGACCTTCAGATCCTTAAGGGTCAACCTAGGAACTGCTACTCCTCTTTGAGATGATCAATAATTCATTTCCATGGGTGGTCACATCACATACCGTAGCTGACTGGCCTACACTGGGGAAAAGGGGAGTACACAATCCGGGAAGACAAACGACCGAATACACAGTAAAGGAGGACTAGTGAGAACTAGTCAACACCCCCACTGACCCCGCTATGAGGCAAGTTGAACACTTGCTGCTTCAGGGTCTGGCTAAGGCATCTTGCAGCCAGGCCAGGGAGAACCTGCAAGGCTGCACTTACCTCAGACTTAAATCACTTCCAAAACAAAGCACAAAAACAAACACACACACACACACACACACACACACAGAGACTCATACACACACACAAACACACATACAGATACAAGAACACGCGCTCACATATACATGCACACACACAGACAATCATGCATACACAACAACAATGTCAGCTAGATTTATATAAAAAATAAAAGAAAGAAAGAAAGAAAAAAAAAAAACAGGTCATTCAGGTTCTGGCCATTTCATACAGAATGGATTCCCTGTGACAACCCAAAACAAAATAAAGAAATGAAGAATAAAGAAAAACAACAAGGAAGAAGAAAACAAACTTACAACTTTATAAGGCTCGGGAAAGAGAGGGGAGTTAGCTGGGAAGGCCTCTCCTCCTTGCTGGATCTCTTGATTTCTCCTTTCTCTTTCTTTCATTCGGAGCACATTCCGGTCTTCACGGTTCATGTTGCTAACAACAGAGACACAGTCACTAAGCGTGGAGGAGAGAAAATTGCAACTTCCAAAGCTTTTTGGACTCTATGATGGCAAAGTATATAAGAGTATAAAAGCAAGACAAAGTACAACAGCATCAGTTCAAAAACTCACTGTTAAGCTGAAAATGAATTTAGCGTAACAGCAGCTAATCAAAGACGGTCATATTTGAAAAGGGATATATCCATGGGGATCGAAGACCTCCACAACAACTTGTAACAGAACATAATTCCCCCTAAAAACAGAAACCACATCTAAACATCTGGCGAATGCCCTATTTATTTCAGACTACTCTACTACCTATCTAACCACTCCAGTGGGAATCTAGTCAGTGCGACAGCAGCAGCAAGGCAAATGCCACAGACGACCAATCACATGAGATTAAAAATGACGGTCATCTTTTTCACCCTCAAATAGATTACTGGGGCAGGGTATTTCGGCATTATTAAATTACAATGTAACAGTCCCTGGAGGACGAAAACACAAACTCTACAAAGCTCAACTTTTGACGGCCGGTGGCTGATAAAATGCCCTACAAAATTTTCCCCAACACCCTAAGCAGACAAAAAGTAAGGTATGTGTAAAAAGTAGATTTAAGAGTGTCACAAAAAGGGAATGAATTCCATGTTTTTTAACAGACACTGAACTCTTGTGTTAACCCAGGGCACTCTTATGTAAGGCCCACAGTGTCCCTTACAATCTTAACATAAGCATTTCAGTAGTGATGAAATTCCTGTTTACTCTACGTCAAAACCCTGGTCATGCATTCCATATTTACACACTGAGAAAATAAAGGTGTTGAACAATCACAGATGGCTCAACTAGATATCAAATCACTACAAAAGTACTGGGGGTTTTTTTTGGCTTCATTGCCTACCTCTCCATACCCGTGAAGGACAGTAAAAGGCAACTACAGCAAGCCAACATAGAGGGATCCCAAAACTATCCTAACACACATTCTTGTACGTGCACAAATGCTAAAACAAACAGACATAGTCAAATAAGATAACAACAATAAGAAAATCTAGTCTCTCAACAGGAGACACACAGACCAAGCAACCAAAGGCAGGAGGACCTGAATGTTATCTTTGAACAGGGTGAGAAAAGGACCGAAGATGGTCAAGTGGTCAATTTAAAACGTATTGCAAGAACATTTCTAAAAATGGTAATAAAGAAACAGACTTTAAAGATGTGATGTGATATTTTTAAAAGCTAGTGCAATGATTGCACTGCCACAACATTGCACATTGTGTGGTACACTAAAATAAGTCCTGTTTTACCAACGTCAGCAATTTTTGTTTTTGTTTGAATAAATAAACAAACAAATAAACAAACAACACATATCCATGATATACTCTTTCCCTAAATACCCTAGCTTTAAGCACATCTTAACCTTTTTGGCACAAGCAGAGCATAGCAGGGGCATAAATAATAGGACCAGGGCCTCAGTGTATACAAACCAGCGGAATGCTGCTTGGCAAAACAGAGCTTAATTTAGAGCGAAGAGGACACGGTTCCTGATTTTGAGGAAACCCTTTGGGCTCTATTCTGTCTGAACTGCCCCTTGGAAGAGCGGAACAGCACATAAACAAGGATCAATAAATCATTTTAATGCAACTGTTAGGCTATGATCACAAAATAAATCTAAAAAAACAATATTTTTTTATTACTCTATCCAAAAACTAGTTTGAAAAAATAACTACCACATGGTGTTTTATTCTAGTTTGGGAAATACTGTGTTTTTACATAGTTAAAGTGGAAGTCCAGCGAAAATTGACCCCAGGGTCAATTTCTGCATTAAAACATATCAAATAAGCCGTGGAGACAGTATTTTTCATTGATCAACCCCTACAGAGCTTGCTCCGGTATACGCTATAGTCTCCTCCAACCCAGTATTGCAAGGATTTGTTGTCCCGTCACGTTTGGTTAATCTATTATTCATGCTGGGGTTGGAGGAGCTGATAGGGGGACAGTTGGTAAGTGTTCTTAACAGTCTTCTGTAATAAACTCCAGGTTCACTAATTATGTTGTTGGTGCTTCGTTTTATGTGTAGGGACCCTGAGCAAGCTACTGACAAGGTTTGGTGCTGTTTTGAACAATATTACTGGTTAAAAAATGCTATTTTTTGTTCATGACCCTTAGCTAATCCACTTTTTGTGATTTAGGGCTATAGCATATACCGGAGCTCTGTAGTGGTTGATCAACAAAAAAATACTGTCTCCATAGTTTATTTGATGTGTTTTAATGCAGAAAAAGACCATTGGGCCAATTTTCACTGGAGTTACACTTTAATATAAGTCTTAATCTACTTTAAGGTCAAAGACATTTAGTGTTATGACAACTTGTCAGAATGCCTAGATGCTCTACTTGAGAAATGATGCATGACAGTAGCACTGCATTGTAAATAATCTTTTGTGTGTGTGTGTGTGTGTGTGTGTGTGTGTGTGTGTGTGTGACATAAACATAGTGTGGTGCCTGAATGTCGCTACTCAAGACTGGGTAAGGCCACATATTTAGCTTCAACCAGTTAGCATCACAGGTAAATAGGGTTCAGTGTTTCCCATACATTGACTAATCTGTGGCGGGGCGCCACGAAATAAAAATCAGCCGCCACACATAAATATTCTATGTTTAATTTAATTTAAATTAAATATAAGATCAAATCCTTGAATTGCCATTGAGCTGCGCTTTTTCCGCTGCCCCTCCTCTGCATGTGCATTTAACAAAATATTCACGATTGTTGAAGGATTTTTGTTGGCACATAGAAGCATTGCATAGAAGACATGGCTAAATTGCTATTAAATCCGCTTAGCATCATGACCATGCTGCGCAAATTTGTTCAAAACTGCTGCATTGAAGTTAACTCTGCTAAGGTCTTATCACAACATAGTAGGCTACATTGAAGAGACTAAACTAAGTTAAGTTATGCAATCAAGCAGTATCTCAAAGCTAACGTTAGAATACTGTTTGGATTGAATTTAGCATGCTTAGCTTACTTACAGCTGCTTGGTTGAAGGGCTCATTTTATTGACTCTGACACTGAATGTTTGCAAAATCCAGATGTAAATGGAAAAGTGTTTTCTAAAATTCAAAAATGCTTGTCCCAAGGAGAAGTACGAACCTTTATTTTAACTATGTAGAAAACTTTATGAATTCCATCCACACATCAGCAGCCTTTAAACTGTGTTACAATTGCAATTTGCAAGGGTTCCCTCACGAACGTCTTAAAGTGACAGGCACTCAATTAGACACAGGGGCCAGGGGCTTTTCCCACATACACCTCCTGGGAATGTATGAGTCTTCAATGTGAAATTTCGAGTGTTTTTCCCCCATAAGTAAATTTAAATACTCGATAATGTCAATTTGCACATCGTTAAAACAACAATCACGATATTATCGCAGACGATATATATCGCCCACCCCTAGTCTGTAGTTTCATTGCTTCTAGGCATAATTTCAATGGCTTGTCATAACTTCAGTGTTTTCCATACATTGGCTAATCTGTGGCGGCCCGCCACAAGATCAACACTGACCGCCACACAATAATTTTCTATGTTGTAGCCTACTATTTAATCCTTTAATTGAGTTGCACTTTCCATGCATAAAGCCTTTCCTTGCCCCGCCCAGCTCTCTCTCGTAACAGACCCGCCACCCCTCCTCTGCATGCACATTTAACAAAACTTTAGCAAAAGGATTGTTGTTGGCACATAGAAGCATTGCATTGAAAACGATTAACAAAATTGCTAATAAATCCACTTAGCAATATCATTCTGTGCAAATTTGTTAAAAACTGCTGCATTCAAGTTAACTCTGCTGAGGTCTTATCACAACATAGTAAATTGTGGAGACCAAACTAAGCTAAGTTATGCAAGCAAACCGTATCTCTTAAGCTAACGCTAGAATACCGTTTGGATGTCTATCTTAGCAAGCTTAGTTACAGCTGCTTGTCGAATAGGCATGCAGGGCTACTATTCATTTTATTGACCAACACTGAATGTTTGCAAAACCCCAATGTAACTGGATTTTCCAAGACTCAAAAGGGCTTGTCCCAATGAGAAGTACGAACCTTTACTTTAACTAATTACATAGAAAACATTATGAATTGCATCCACACATATCAGTAGCCCATAACTGTAAGACTGTTAAAACTGCAAGCCTTCCTCCCACACAAACGTCTTAAAGTGAGAGGCACTCAATTAGACCTAATGAGTGGAGTGCAGGCACATATACAAAATTTAAACAGGTGCTGGGAGCTTTGACACCTGACGAAGACCTCTGGTCGAAACGTTGTTAATAAACCACTCTGGGAACTTATAGAACAGTGTGCGGATCTTTTTATTACTCAATTAGACCTACACACCACCAGTACAATGTATTGACATCAAAGATACATAATAGTTTAGCTCACAGGCGGGACGTGGCCTATGCTATTAAGCTTTAATTTTCAATTAATTGTAAATAATAATACACCACCCCCCACACCGCCAAGAGCTCGTGATATTGCTTTAAAGTAGGCTACTTGGCAATGCCATGGCCTCATGCGAGCCGTCAAACACGGCCCACCAGCCGTGGTGCACCCCTCTGGTTTAAGCTTATACCTTGAAGTGTTTATGTTAGCTAAGCATAATGTGGTGCTTTCAGAGCAAGGTGTTACAGATGGTGCCTGACGTGCAGTAATGCCTCGTTTTTAAAAAGAAAAAAAAAATGCCATCGTAATGAGCCACCGAAATCCTCGATGTCGTTACTACCATTTGCCTCGGCACCGGTTACATATAAGAACCGGGTTACGGTGCCCAACCTTACAGGTGAACTGAGCTGACTTGATGACCGGCGGAAAAACTGACACTGACCAACAACAAACTTGTCCAACATGCTCTTTTACTTGCTCCGAGCCAACTAGCCATCGCTGAACCCTGGTTTTACGGACTTCCTAGAAGCTGTGAACTTTTGATTAGTCTAACTACTGTAGATTGGTGAGGGGATTTCTCTGCTGTGCAGATGGTTCAATAAGCCTGTAAGCACATTTCATAATTAGTGGACAAATGAATGATTCTGGCTCACAACATCTTAAATATTCCCTTTCCTTTGTATCCGAGAGATAATTTATAACAGTCTCCAGGTGTTTCAAAGAGGCCTGTTCATTTAGTTCTTCGACTTCCACTGTGTCCACTGTTGATGTGGACTACTGTTATTTTATGGGGGGTTTTCGTCGACAGTCCTATAAATCTTTTACATTTATTTTAAAGTGACACATGACAACGACAAAGATTTTTTTTATGTAGGCTAATGGAGAACAGAAGAATAGAACTTTGACATTCTATGCAAACATGCCAACTTAAAATATCTCACTAAAACACTGACCATGTGTAGCTCACGCACACTTGTTTCTGTCTGGAAATTAATGGCTCATGGATAGATGTCCATTCATGTAGGTTAGAAGAAACATACCCAATATGGGCCACTTCATTTAGCTTTGTATGCAAACCCTCTCATATTACACAGATCAGCACATAAACTCAGGTTAAGTGTATTTCACATATGACAGATCGTTCTGACAAGGCACATTGCTGACAAATCCTGGTTGTGGTAACTAAGGGGTAACAAACTAAAAACTGCAGTAGACACAGGAAACATGGCTGAGTGCTGAGAGTTGAGCAAGAGATCTGCAGTTGCTTACCCCATCTGAGCGGCCATGGCCAAGGGCTGTAAACCATCGGAAAGGAGTATGAGTCAAACTCCGACAGAGTTTGATGACCCTAACAGTATGGTGTTCTGCTAAAAAATCATTCCCCTAATCCCTTCTCCCTTAACGGAGGGCTTTCATTTTGAGTCACGGTTTGAGTCCCGTGGCAGCTTACATCTGAGGCGGCGACACAAAACTTCCTTGGTGTGCTGATAAATCTCACTTTGAGAAGGGTGGTTACGGATAGCTCGCGGAAGACACCACTCTCAACTAGCCGCGGGGGTGCCGGGGCAAGTGACAATGAAGCCTATGGGAGACTTTTGTGAAAGACCAGGGAAAGTGCTCTTAAATAGGCTTATGTGTACATTCTGGTGTGCATGGATTAAGTAGAAGTGAGACTTCATTGTGAGCACTTCAAATAAAATACTAATCCAATAATTTAAGTAACTGACAGATAATTATAGTGTGTTCATCTCTCGCATGCCTTGTACTCTGAAGTCAATCAACACTTTGAGTCCTTTTGATACCTATAGGTAAAACATCTGAAATAAAGTCAAACAGATGGGGAAACTGACTGTACAACTTTAAGAACTTTTCTAAAAGACTAGGCTACACAAACTTTGCCTGAGGCAGACAATCATCTGCTACCTACCTCCTTCCTTGATATGGATCAGTCCCGCTGCGCCATATAAGGAGATGTTATTCTATGCAAGTGAGCCTCACCTCCTAGTGATCTCATCATACTGAGGAATGCCAAGCCAATCAGAGACTCTGTTCCAGTAAACATTCTCCCTCCCCCACAGAGGGCTAGAACACTGTAGTGAGTTCTTTAAAGTACTAGTCTACTACTGCCTCATCTCTCTCTCTCTCTCTCTCTGGACTCACACTCAAGTTTATTTCCTTTATGACATGAGAAGAAATACAAAACTCATTGAAAACCCATGGCTATGACAGGGACAACATGTTGATAGGGACAATAGTTGCTATACTTGCCAAAATAAGAGAGCCATTTTGAACCAAACGTAGAGTGCATTCTTTAACAGAACGGGAAGAGCTGCTTCAGTAGGCACAGCTCAAGCTCATTTACATGGTCACTGATCTGTGCAGAGGCCACAGATATGTTGACTTTTAAACTCATCACCCAGGCCTACACCCAGAGCCACACACACACACAACCGGTCAGGTGGCCATTAAATTGACTCACACCACACTCATCGCTACTGCTCAAAAATGACATTTTATTATATTTAACCTATGATTTAGTCAAACAGGACTTGACTACAGGCATAGGGAATGATTGCGGATGGAGGCAATAAACCAAACATTACAGGGATCAGAGGTCACTGTGGTGAGCCTTCGGGCAGGGCTGTCCGCTGCCTTTCATGTGTGTACTTTGAGCCACTTAGGCTGGTGATCTTTGGCGTGTGCAAAATCTGGACGTTCTGTCGACTCAGGTATGGTAATTTCCACTGATGTTTTAGACTACATACACTGCCTAGTTGGCTGATGATGATTACGATCATAAAATAGGGCAAATACATTTCTGAGGGAATATACACCACGTCATAGTAGCACCACCACACTATTGATGACATTGATACCCATGTACAGCTATATCAGTCATCAGTAATAATGCAAACCTTCTCAAGTCTGTCCCCTTAAGGATCTTGAGAGATTTGTGATTGTTGTGGATAAAAGTGACAATTCTCGGTAGGAATTCTCAAAAAATGCTTGATCACCCTCAAGCACATTGGTCTTTCTTAATTTAACTTATATAGTGTATTTAGTTTTGTTAGTTTTCTTATCTGTCTTATCTTCTACTGTCTTATTGTACAGTGGAGTTTAGTTATATGTTTATACTTACACTTATGTTTACCACTTCTGCTGTAAGTGCATGTTGTGTGTTATGTCTGTATGCTACCGAGACCCTTGAATTTCCCCTTGAGGATCAATAAAGTATCTATCTATCTATCTATCTATCTATCTATCTATCTATCTCTAAAAAAATCCATGAAGTTGATTTGATTTTGAGTTGCATAAAACTGCAGATAAAGCAGAAATTCCATTTCTTTGTTTGTTTCTTCTTCAACAGAAATGGAAAAACAAAATTGACCTACATCATGTTACTCAGTTATTAGTCATCTACCAGCACATATAATTCTGCCTGTGTCTTTATCTAAAGGGTCAGTAAAACACTTTGGAAATGTATGGCTTATTGTGTATAATAAAAACAAAAAATATAATAACATTATTTTGCTTTTGGTCAATCAAACAAATGAGGATGTACAATATATTTAGCATATCCCTGCAATATACTTGCCTATCATTACGCTATACCTTCACAAAGCAGGACACGCTGTTAAAACAAATGCCCACTCTCTTAAGGGCAAAGTAAATCCCTTTACTCTATGGGTTATAGTCATGGTCCATGGTAGGGGTGAACAATTCTGTTACAAATCATCATTCTTGATGCAAGCAGTTTTTGAAAAAGCTTATCAATGCCACAATATCTAGCGCATTGTGCAGATGCTTTTTTGTACGGAGCTTCCCAATGGTCATGGTGAGAATGTACATTTTTGAAGTGAAAGTTACTTTTAAATTCCCTAAAAATAGGTTTTGCTATCCTTCGCCATACGTGTTGTGCTCCCTCACAAAGTTTTATGTGGGAATGCAACAGGCCTACTATTGCTTGGAAATGCAATAGGCCTACTTTTGCTTGGGAATGCAAAACGTACTGAGAGGAAACACAAAACTGTTGTAATGGAATGTAAAAGTTGTTCCCATTTTAAAAGAAAAATAAATAAATAAAAAATAAATAAATAAATAAATAAACACTGTCCCTTCAGGGCCTTATGCAAAATTATTTCTGACCTCTAGAAGGGCTCTGTATGTAGCAAAACAATTTGTACAAATAACTTTCAGGGTTCCCACTCTCTCAAGTCAAATGTAAAATCCCATGACTTTCCCTGACAAAAAAAAACAGAATTTCCATGACTTACTAATGAATAGTACAATATACTGACCAATGATTTCAGAGGAGCCACGTAGCGTTCAAGAATCCTTTACTTTTTTAGATCGGGAGATGAATAAATGGGCATTGAAAACACCAAGTTGGGCTACTCAAGCAAGCAGTAAAGCTAATAACCAGATATACACCAATTCTGTATGGAAATATATTGTATTCAAGTATTTTGGCAAGTAAATTTTAAACTGCTACAACAAAATTCCCTGACATTCAATGACCCCCAAAAAAAAAAAAATCCATGACTTTCCATGTCTGGAATAGACTTCCATGACCCGTGGGAACCCTGAATTTCATATTTAATCAGCAGCTAAATATTGTTAAAATGTTGAATGAGGTCTCTGGCAATTTACTCCCCAAGTGCATGCATCACACAAACAAATATGTGTGGGTTACCCATTTCACACCATGGCCGAGCCAAAAAAAGAGTTGAAATACAACAACATAGGCCAAGTCAGCCAAGAGGATTAGAAAGTTTGCCTGGAGACCAGACAATTGGAAACAAAATTGATTGAAGCTTGACATTACGTTAAGAGAGTGACTACACTCTAGAGCAAGTGTACACCATTAACCTCTACCCTATTACTCATATCACCCAGCCTATACAGCCAGTCAACTACTTCATTGCTCAACTTCTGATGCCAACATGGTACAAGGAAAATCCACAATAGGCTTTGGCTCAAAATTCCAATCATGTATAAGGAGCAAATTTTATTCAGAGAAGAGAACAACGTTATTATTGTTACAGCAATATCCCAAAATATTCTAAATCTGTTTTGTACAAACCGATAGCCTACTCAACAACTATGCAGGCCTAACATTGGCACTGTACCCATTTACTAGACCCAGCACTATGGTTATAGTTGACCCAAAATCACAAACTGGTTACTTTAATTTTGTCTGATCATATGTATTCACCTATCAATGCCATGATGTATTAGCCTACACAGTCATTACTAAGCCTTTGATAAAACACATGAACACTCTAATGGCTTAATTATTTTTTGGTGCACTTTTTCACTGAGCTTTTTTCACAGATTTAGGCCTAGCAGCTATTAATCAGCTTAGTGTAAGTAAATAGGCTTATATTTGTGGCAGAAGTCAGCCAAAGGTCCTCCTTAAAAAAAAAAAAATCACCAAAGGTTACACTTCCCAAACTCCTACACCTTTGTCACCACAACTTGCATTTTCAAGATATGCCACAACATTGTACAGCTAAGTCCCTTAGCCTTTGAGAAACAACCAAGCATCTCTATATGTAGGATAATCTAACTTTTAAGTACCCAGCAGCATTCATAAAAAAGAAATGGGGACAACCATCACTGGTATGATAATGAAATATAAATATTTTGATTCTATAGCACCACATTGCCAGCTCCACCCAACCTCCAAGTTGTATGTACAGTGACTGTGAAACTGAATTTCCATCAGTGGACAATAAATTAACTAACTAACTAACTCATGCATTCTTACATCATGGGTTCACTATAATAACAAATAAGTAATAGATAAGAAATAAGTATGTGGAACACGGTAAAGCTTGCCTTAGATTTGCTGTGGTTAAGGGTTATGACAGAGTCTGGTCTCAGAAGTAGATGCAGACTAAAAAAAATGTTAGTACAAGCTCTGAAACTATTTTTTTTTACTGGCTTTGCAAGCAAGTTGAAAAGCAAATGTTGTTGAGAGTGCACTTCAGTGGCATAACCAAATGCACAGAATGCAATGACATACGCATATACACTTCTGCCTTTGATTAAATTCTTCTGGGCAAAAGTAGGCCTGTATAGTGTTACCATTACAGCTAAGAACTTCCTGGTTTTTCGCCATTTTGGAAACACAACGGGCATCCTCAATGTCAATGACTGAAAATGTTGAAACAGCCCAAACTTCGTAAACACTTCAAACTGCAATCTCAGTGGTATCAACCATTCCAAGTTATTTTTAAAAGTATTGATCAGTCATCCTATTTCCGCATGGCGTGACACCAGCGCGTTTATGTTTTTGTTGCCAGTGTTTTCTTTCTTGCAACAACATTAACTGAATTGTATAAAGTTACTCACGAAAATAAACATTACATGTGCTAGTATTTATTGAAGTAGGCAGCCCATATGTACAGGTAACTTGCCAAGACAACTTACTCTGTTTGCAAGGTGCAAGTGATCGTTAGCTACTCGTAGATGGAATAGGATTAGATACAAACAAAACAGTAGAAGCTAGATAGGTTACAAACACAGTTACTCCGATCGTTTGCCATCTATTGTATTTTTGAACAACGCTACAAACCACAACATCTTTTGGATTGCAACCACTTATATGGACAACCCAGCACATATACAAAAAAAACGTACGTAGCTACCTATCTGATGTGCACTGCGTTAGTTGCACATCTATGTAACTAGCTAGCCAGCCAGTGTTCAGTTAGTTCACTCTGATGACAATTTACACGAACAACAGTAGCTAAGTTAATAAGGTTGTGCTAAACGAATTCCTTGTCCAAATAACCTCAAATAGTCAAAAAGACCTTCGCGTCAAACACCAAATCATGACAACTAATGGGAATCTGTAACACACACATACACAATGCATTTTCTGGTCGTCGTGCCAGCTAGCTAGTTAAGCTAACCTGTAACAAACAGTTGTGGTGGCCACTAACGGGGTATTGCCATTTGCCGTAATAGCCTATAATCTGAAGCACCCTTTCAAGAACCTAAGAACTGTAGGATAACCATATTCCAAATACAGGACAAGACTACTGAGAACACAAATGGACATGTTAGTTAAGTTGGTTATCAATTCCTTGTAAATAATGAGATGAACTCAGCCCATATAGCTTTGGTTGTAGCCTGTAGCAAGAAAACAAATCGCATTAGCTTCTATGATTCATCGCTGCTTATGAGAAGCATTATGGCTAACAAGCTAGCTAATGGCTAACAAGCTAGCTAGCTAAATTAGCAAACCAATCCCACAAGCTAAGTTAGCACCTTGATTAGGTGGTCAGTCACAGATATTTTTTAAGGAATGCAGATAAACATGCTTTTTACCAAAGATAAAGATACAAATAAAACAAATCTCGAGACCGTTATAGTCGTCTTACCTCTTGTCTTCTTTTAGGCCCAAACCATTCTAGCTATTGGAAAGCCTATCCCTTTGTCTTTCTTCACTTTCCAGTTTAGCAAATAGACCTTCAGTAAAATGTCATCAACGATTCCCTAAACATAAATAATTGTTAAAATACTCAATCGACTCCATCTATGTGAGCCATGAGACGAGATGGCGTATAATCGCCATTGTTTTGCCGGACAGTTTTTCCAACAAAACCTCAAGAACACAATCAAGAAGAGAGTCGATTGAAGCAACTGGGTGGTTGATTTCGATTCCTGAACTTAGTCACGTGACAGCGACGCATACCGTGATACAAGAGCGAGCGTGTGTGTGTGTATCTGGGACTGTGCACGAGCTCAACACTCGACTGCTTATCACCTGTATGTTTTATCATCAGTGTCACACGGGCAGTGTTATTTCTACATTTTCCGTCGGTGTTAATTTTCATATTTTGTATGATGGGACTGGCTAGAGAACAGTAAGTTTCGTCGTTAAATCTGTAACAGGACCTAATGCTCTTCATTTTAGTCTTCCACACTATGACTGTAACCAACACTATCTATTAGACATGCAAGGATACATTGGGATTTCACCATCTAAATTCCCTACAAAGGTGGAAGCATCACAGCACCAGATGACTGTTAATTTATGACCTAAATTAAAGCAAGTGGGGAGTGAAAAAGAATAATATTTGGGAACATATTTTATTTTAGTGAGTCAAAGAATAAGAATGAGTACAAAAATGTTTGGATATTTTTTTTTTCATCTCTTATCATTACAAACAGTGCAAACCTGTCAAAACAGGTAAACATTACAGAGTAAACAAAGTAAAACGTAAAAACTAATATCAGCACACAATTTAAAAAACATATAGTAAAATGCACAGTAAATATTTATATATTATTATTATTATTATTATTTTTATATAATATATTTTACTCTGTACATAACCCTCTATACACACTGTAGACATGTCATCTGGAAAACCTGTATTTATCTAACTACACTATTGTACATAATTAATCTTTATCATCTACATAACTGCACAGAATACTGTACTCAACCTGCACTTTGGTATTTAATGCTTCTTTTGCACTTCTGGTTGGATGTCAACTGCATTTCATTGGCTCTGTACCCTGCTAAATGACAATAAAGTTTAATCTAATCTAATTTATTAAGGAGCGATAAGCACCGCCTTGAGGACAAAGATCTTCCCAATCCCTCTAAACTGCCTTACACATCTCACTGAACCTTATTTCAGAAAAATATCAATAAGAGTTGGTGACATGCACAAAATCTACACTGTATTTCATAACTGACATGCATCCATTTTAACCTGCCAAATGTCAAATGCAAGTATGTATTTCAGACAACTTATGGTCATTGAGCACTTCAAAGACATTAATGTGGAAGTAAAATTAAGTCACATGAGATTGGGTAAAGTCTTTGTTCTGCATGTTTGATTTATAGCACCACCTATTGGATACAGGAAGTGGGTCCCGATCACATGTAGCCTAAACTGTGGAACACCGGAACATTTGTCACCTTTTGTAATATCGACCCTGCAGAAATGGTCTTCTCTAATAGATTGCCCCACTCCCAAGAGTGCAAGACTATAGGGAAGAGGCACCAACAAACAAGGTGCATGGCAAGTGTTCAGGTTATTAATGGTTTTGCTGGACATAACCATCTTGATTTTGCTGGACAGAACCACCAACAGTTTGGACTGTCTAATCCTCTTTTGTCAAACCATTTCACTAATGACAAACCAAGATGTCCATCTATTTCCGTTCAAACTATATCTGCATAATGCAAACATTAAGTATAGTCAAAACTTGATATGTATGAGATATGTAAATCTACAGATCTGTACACTGGAAAACATGCTGTCAAAATGTTTGTTTTAGAGCACAACTGAAGTCATAATCAATGGCATGTATGTTTATTTTTCAGTCTTAAGTTCCTACAACACACCAATAAAGCCAAAACTACACTGTTGGATTAAGGCACCTGTATTTCTGATATAAATGTAACTAGCTTCTATTAAAAATATATATTTCTCCTTTTCTCTTACACACTCATTCTTTCAAACACTGGTTTGGAAATTGCAATGAGGTGACCACCAAGACAAATATTTAAAAACTAGATTATACCTCACTGGAAAGCCTTTAAAACACGTATCCATACCTGAAACGTTTAGTATTAAATGTCAAAGTGAACCATATTCCCTCTAAGCTGATCTGGGGTGCGTTTCCCAAAAGCATAGTTGCTAACTAAGTTGACTGTTCTAAAATGATGTTGACTACACTTCCACAGTTCTACAGTATTCCATACTGCCACTGACTGTATATGATGGTAGATGTAGACAACAGTGAATAGAGCAAACAGATATATTTCCAAATGTTCATACCAACAAATATGTAGCTTTCCCTCTCAGTAGCACAATTGTTAATTATTCAACCTTATTTAAACAGGATGTTCAACCATATTACAAAATAGTCAGAGGGAATTAAAAATCCAATATCCTTTATTGAAAAGAAAAGAAATCTTGCTTGCCTAGGCACATGGTGTGCTCTAGCAGCCTCAGGATTGAAGGTTTAAAACATCTTGATACAACCAAGTCATACCAAAACTGACTGGGTACAGGATTACCACATAATCACAAAAACACATGGTAGCATTAAAAAATGAAAGGAAATCTGGGCTTTAAGTCCTTCAGGTTTTCTTTTTTCTCTTCACAGGTGGGCCTTGGTCTGAACTACTGCTGCTAGAGGAATCTGAATCTGATTCGGAGCTGCTGCTACTACTGCTGTTGCTGCTACTGGAGGAGGCCGAGGAGCTGGAGCTGCCCTCGCTATCACTGCTGCTGTCCTCCGACGAAGACGAGGAGCTGGACGACTCGCTGCTATCAGAGGAAGAGTCACTTGAGGAGCTGTCCGAGTCACTGCTGACACCTGTGGAGCTACTCTGGTCCTTTTCCCTACAAAAAAACAAGGGACATTGCCATACATCAGACCATCTTCCACATGATGCACTTTGGAATGATTTATCAAAGAAGACTAAATCTCCATTACTTTTTTCTCCTCTTCTTTTTCCTTTTATCAGCAACTTCTCCCCCATGAGGGCTGTGAGGAAGAGCAAATGGTAGCAGTGTGAATCATGACTGAATACACAACACAAACACCACAAGTGACACACACACACACACACACACACACACACACACACACACACACACACACACACACACACACACACACACACACTATACTTACATTACATGTTCTTGTTTGTTATCGTTTTCCTTTAGGGTTTTTTTCATCTCTGCAGTTCGAGAGGGTCGATAAAGGTACTTCCTTTTCCCTTTGCACTCATAGGTCCAGTGACCAAGTTCTAGACACTTCTGACATTTAACGTTTTGCTTGTTTGCCTCTCTGTTTTGGTATGAAGTGGAATGACAAAAAAACCAAAGCAATACCGTTAACGTTACTGTTAAAACCTGACGTTTGCTATCTTGTTATCACTATCAAATTAGGATGACAAAATGTCTCACGTCTGTTACCTTTGAACACATTTAAGTTACATATTAAAAATAAATATTAATACACTTAAAGCTAACATTCAAGGGCAAGGCTTTGAACAAATTTGCCAGTGCTTATCAAGTGTTTTAAGCAGTGTAGTCGTAGACGTAACGTTAACTGTTAGCTGTTGCTAGCTAATAATAAGCTAGTAGTTGGTCCAGTTGGTCCCCTGCTACACGGTGTTGTATTTCCTGTACAACAAACACTACACAATATAGTTCACATAGTACTAAATAACTGTGTTGACCTCCTGACAAACTCATACGCCAGAATTTGCATTAATATAGTACTTACGCTAGCCTTCTAGCAATCAGTCGATGCATCGGAGTCGCCATGTTGACAAAGTTTCTTCTACTATTCTCCACACTGTGTAACAATAAATGTAGATGTGATATCGCCACCTACTGTCTGGAAGAGAACCCCGACACGTTAAAACCAGAACCAACATAAGAGCCGTATGCTATTAACCTCAGGTTAGTAGGCTATGCCTCTGACCAACATGACCAAGTAGCCACTGGTAGCATCTTCTCCGGTCTGGACCAGGGCCTCCAATCTAATCCATTAATACACATTCTTTACACTCATCATCATCAACGACATTTCTTAAGACCCCAGCTGGCGGAAGGTGAAAAGTGTTCCTGAAACAGAAAGGTCTTGAGGTGAGCTTTGAAGAAAGGAAAGGAGGGACAGTCACGGAGGGATTGAGGGAGGGAATTCCAGAGCTAGGGGGCATGGCGCTGAAAGACCTGCCACCTAGAGTCTGGTGCGGGGGACAGAGAGGAGATTTTGATTAGAGGATCTGAGGGAGCGGGAAGGAGTGTAGGAGATCAGAAGGTCACAGAGGCAAGGAGGAGCAAGGTCATGGAGGGCTTTGAAAGTGAGTAGTAGAATTTTCAATTTGATTTGGGACAGAACCGGTAACCAGTGAAGCTGAGAAAGAATAGGGGTGATTTGTGCAGATCTCTTGGTATGAGTGATTAGTCTGGCTGCAGAGTTCTGAATATATTGTAGTCTTTGAAGTGATTTAGTGGGGAGGCCAATGAATAGGGAGTTGCAGTAGTCTAGGCGGGATGTAATGAAGGAGTGAACCAGGGTCTGTGCATCAGTGGTAGAAATTGGAATGGGCGAAGGCGGGCAATGTTCCGGAGGTGAAAAAATGCAGTTTTAGTGAGGGATTTAATGTGGGGGTCAAAACTGAGTAAGGAGTCAAGCAGTAGCCTATGCCAAGGTTTCTGACAACAGGAGCGGATTTGACACTTGTACCATCAATGTTCAGACTGAGACTATGAGATTTGGACAGTTGAGGTTTGGGGCTGATGAGAAGGATTTCGGTTTTATCTGTGTTGAGTTTTAGAAAGTTATCTTGCATCCATAGCTTTAAATCCAGAAAGGCAGTTAGTGAGTGAACTGGGAAGTCAGTGAGGGAGGATAGTGAGATATAATTTATATTTGGTATAAAGGTATATTTTGGTGCAAAAGTGGCGAGCACATATAACTGCAGATTTTGCATGTGCACACTAAAGTCATAAATGTGTAACAGTAAAGTTGAAGTTTTTATTTTTTTTATATCTTGATAACACAAAATAGGGGCTACGGGTTCACAAATCCTTGTTACAGGTACACAAATTCTATCCTGTGAGTCACAACTTTCAAGAGTCATGCACTCGACACTTTTGCTCCAAGTGCAGCGCTCCAAGTGCAAAACACATTTGGACATCCGTGTTTCATAATCTGAGAACATGCACAACATTCATGCATTTGTAAACCCAAATGTGAACTATCCGAAGTTGTGCATCTGTGAAATAATTTCTCATTAATAAAATTCTACAGATCGCTTTGATTTTCTTACACGACTAAAGTCAATTGATACAAGTGCTCGAATCTGCTTCTACGAGTGACAGATACTTTTGCACCTCGCTAGGTAATATAATTGGGGCAAAAAGATTTGTATGTGTGCACGTCGAGCCGGATCTGGATCCTGGATTGCGCTCAGACTACCATTGCCTGTTCATAAAGTAAGTAACCTCAGCTTGTTTCCTTATCAATGAAGGACGCACGATACCCGGGACACCGAAACACCGGGGCACATGAAATTTGATGGGTATGTAGCCCCACTAGACTTTTACAGAAAAATTTTGTTTCTCAAGGACCACATCCCCCCAAATCCTCACTTGGGCCCCCCCCTTAAGAACCCCAAAAAAAATGCAGTTTTTTTTTTTTTTACCGCTTATGCGGTACATCTAAATAACTACCTGAACCGCAAACAATTGGCCTAGCACTATCCGAGGATTTTGAAGATTATTTTTTGGTCTCAGTGTTATGTACAGGGCCCATGACAAATTCAAACGGTACCAAAGTTCCTCATCATCATAAAACTCACTCATTTGTGATTTTTCTTCAAACCATCTGATATATGCAGCCATTTGAAAAAACCACCTCAGCAGTAGGTTTAAAATTAATCCCTAACTGAAATTTAAATCTGAGTTTAAAGCAGTTGAGCAACAGGGTTAAAACTAGAATTGCGGTTCCGAGGAACTGCAAGAGTGGATTTGATCAGGGGCATGGAACTCGGCCTCATCCAAGGATTCTAACGGTACCTCATTTATGAAAATCGGGCACACGGATCAAAAGTTATCCGCATTAACGCAACATCCAATAAGCTAAAACGCATAAATATCGTGGTTGCTATGCTGGTCACTAGGTTAGAAGGCCAGCGCCTCCTGAGAGGCCTGAAGGGTCAGTTCTGAGGTTGTTGGCTGCTGGAACCGAAAAATGGACTGCATTTTAAAAGACAATGTGACTTAAAAGACAATGTGACTGAATGTGACTGAAGTGCGGGCAAAGTTTGCACAGAAATGTACGATTTTTCCCACCCTCATCGACCTTGTCATAAAACTTGTTTAAATGATCACACGACGCCTCCTTGATGCTTTGTCGTCTACATCAGCCTTTCTCAAACTTCTTTGACCTGAGGCCCAGTCAAGGCATACTTTGGGGTCATAGGGCCCACCTACATGAACCCACCCCCCATCAAATTGTAATGATAACACAATTATTATTATTTTTATACTATATTGCTATACATGCACTTCAAAACAGTCAATGTTTAAAGTGCTAAGATGCACATCAGAGTACTGCTTTACTAATGTAAAATATAATTAGGCCTACAATAGTTTCATTGTTTTTGCATTGTTGCATGATGCTTGCATGAGAAATACTTCTCAAAACAACAGCAATTATATGGGTGCTTTGTTGTTTTTGGATGTTTCCCTCATGCAAGCATCATACACTGATAGAGTATATATATGCTATTTAATTACATTTCATTTGAATGCCTGAATGTAAGAATTCAGGATACTACTGATAGCCCATTACTGTACACAATAATACTGTGCCCATTCATTATATATTAAACATCAGGCGTCTTGTTTACACATTTAAACCATATTTGCACTTCGAATTTCGACTCCAAATTGTAGTAACTACATCTACGAAGTCTAAGGAAGATAACCAGGTAGTCTTTTCAAAGATTACGTCGATTTTATGAGAACGCCAGCCCTCAGAAAAGCAGTAACTATTCATTCATTCACTTGTATCAATTGACTTGTAATTTTATTAATGAGAAATGATTTCACAGATGCACAACTTCGGATGCATTAGTTCACATTTGGGTTTACAAATGCACGAATGTTGTGCATGTTCTCAGATTATGAAACACGGATGTGCAAATGTGTTTTGCACCAACTGCGCTGCAACGATTGGAGCAAAAGTGTCGAGTGCATGACTCTTGAAAGTTGTGACTCACAGGATAGAATTTGTGTACCTGTAACAAGGATTTGTGAACCTGTAGCCCCTATTTTGTGTTATCAAGATATTAAAAAAATATGTACAACTTCAACTTTACTGTTACACATTTATGACTTTAGTGTGCACATGCAAAATCTGCAGTTAAATGTGCTCGCCACTTTTGCACCAATTATACCTTCATAATTGAAGGCCATGTCTACTGATGACTTGGCCAAGGGGCAGGGGCATATAAGGAAGAGGAGGGGCCCAAGAATGGAATCCTGGGGGACACCATGAGTGACATGTGGCAGACTTGTGTGGACCCAAAGTGACAAACTGTTGTCTGTTGGAGAGGTAGGACTGAAACCAGTGGAGGGCTATGTCTGAGATACCAAGAGCTGACAGGCGGGAGATGAGAACACTGTGGTTCAGTGTCAAATGCAGCGTTTAAGTCGAGGAGGATGAGAATGGTTGGTGAACCGTTATCAACAGAAACGCACTCCTTGTGTCAAGCCATTCTTGAACAAGAGACAGGTCCAAAGTTATGTTCTCTGATGAAAGTAAATTTTGCATTTCCTTTGGAAATCAAGGTCCCAGAGTCTGAAGGAAGAGAGAAGAGGCACAGAATCCACGTTGCTTGAAGTCCAGTGTAAAGTTTCTAGTCAGTGATGGTTTGGGGTGCCATGTCATCTGCTGGTGTTGGTCCACTGTGTTTTCTGAGGTCCAAGGTCAACGCAGCCGTCTACCAGGAAGTTTTAGAGCACTTCATGCTTCCTGCTGCTGACCAACTTTATGGAGATGCAGATTTCATTTTCCAATAGGACTTCACACCTGCACACAGTGTCAAAGCTACCAGTACCTTAAGGACCATGGTATCCCTGTTTGTTTTGGATGAACTATAGTGGTGGACACCAACATTTTGACGATGGGTCCTGTCTCGACTTATCCGACTCGTTTTGAATCGCCTTTGACTACTTCAGAGTGGCTGCCTACAGGCATGCACAAACATGTCCTTAAAACAACCCTTAACGTTCTTTTTCAAAACTGTGCAACTCACAACTCAAAACGAGTCAGAAAAGTTGAGACAGGACGAATCGTCAAAATTTCGGTGTCCACCACTCTAGTTCATCCAAAACAAACCAGAAAAGGGGCTCAAAGTGCTAAATACCGGAATTATCCATTTTACCTCATAGAAAATCTATGGGGTATTGTGAAGAGGATGTTGCGATACGCCAGACCCAACAATGCAGAAGATCTGAAGGCCACTATCAGAGCAACCTGGGCTCTCATAACACCTGAGCAGTGCCACAGACTGATTGACTCCATGTCACGCTGCATTGCTGCAGTAATTCAGGCAAAAGGAGCCCCAACTAAGTATTGACTGCTGTACATGCTCATACTTTTCATGTTTATACTTTTCAGTTGGCCAACATTTCTAAAAAAAATCTTTTTTGATTGGTCTTAAGTAATATTCAAATTTTCTGAGATACTGAATTTGGGATTTTCATTAGTTGTCAGTTATAATCAAAATTAAAAGAAAGAAACATTTGAAATATATCAGTATGTGTGTTTTTTTGTTTTTTTTAAACTGAATGAATATAATATGTAATGTAATGTAATGTAATGTAATGTGTAATGAATGAATATAATATACAAGTTTCACTTTTTGAGTGGAATTACCGACATACATTTTTTGATGATATTCTAATTATATGACCAGCACCTGTATATGACTATTTCAGGCCTAATACGATAAAATTCATAGTGTCATGTATCATGTCTAAAACATACTTCTATAGCACTACTGATCTAATTGATCTAATTCTTGGTTTTATGCAGCAATTTGGTTCTTAGGCCTAAAGTCATAGGGAATAGTCAACTTTAGCCCATTGTTTAGGCCTAAATCATTGTTTCGTTGTCAGACTACAGGTGCACTGGGACCCTATTTTACTGTACAAAGATGGGGTAGCACAAGATAAAACATTTTTTCTTTCAAATTAATGGTTGGCTTCATAGTTTTCCCAATCCCATTGACTGAACGTGTACCAATCAAGAACGCAGATAAAACTTGTTGTACCCCTGCTGGACCACTGAATACACTGTCCAAGTCGTGGTTCAGCACGTGGACCTATCGTTGTTGGTCGTTTAGAATGCAGAAGGCGGGCCTTGCTACCACAGGACAACTGTCACTCGCGGAAGAGCGAGTACAAGGGATCCAATGAGATCACGCCGCGTCCTGGGCCCAATGGTTAGGTTAGGAACAAGCCGGTGACTGCAAAGGAAAACGCAAGAAGTCTGTGGTACCTTAAATAACTGTGAACAAGGATATGAGCCCAGCCACACTGAAGCTGGTTTTCAGTTTTACATGATAGAGATATAATTGCCGAAGAGTACACCAGGGTCCGGGAATTGATTAATCCAATTGCTGAGAAACGTGCAAAGCCAGGAAGAACCGGAGTTCTGTAGCCAGCCACAACCAAAATAACCTGGGTCTTTAAGGTAAGTTTCAACATATCGGTGTAGTTTTAATGTTAATGTTAGACTTATCCTACACAGCGTGCTTATTTGCACCATTTTCATTTTCATTGCACGGTTTTGTTGTGACAGCACTGACTGTGTGTGTGACAGTTTAGCTAGTTTGCTCACTTAGCAAGTAAGCTAGCTCGCCACCTAAATTAGTGAGTGATCTGATGTCTCTAGCCTATTAGCATTGCCATCTAGCTGTAGCATTACGAATGGATGAATGGATCTAACTGCATTCAGCATTGTTCTGAACTTTTCATATGAATTTTGTGAACGTTAATAGACTTTTTAGTGGTTAAACTAAATGCACTCTGGCCTACCAATTAAGTTGAGTCAGAGTCTAGAATAATGCTGGCTAGCTAGAGAAAGCTAGCGACAGCATCTCACGACGTGACTCGGTCAATCAACGATTCACACACCGGCGTCCAAAGACTAGAAATTTCGATGCGCATCCACAAGCCTGAAAGGACCCATAATTGTACGGCTCGTTTTCGTTCCATAAAGCGAATATTCGCGTGACTGCTTCAAACTGTTGTGGGCAACGCTACTGTCTGGCCATGATATTATCCGTCTCAAACCGCCGGCAGTCATTTGAGATGATGTCTAGGTTTAATTGACCTCATCCTCCTTACAGATTGTTCAGTAATTACTGCCACGTGTATTCAAGCTCGTCCACTCACGTGGGCGGGATCATTTAGCTTTACACATAAAGGGACTTGAACCTGATGGTGTACCTGTGATCAAGGTGATCTGTCCCCACCTACAGTAGACTGGATGTACTTCTGTCCCGCACCATACCACATTTAATGACAAAATTACTTCTGCTGTGTATATTCCCACCAAAAGAACGTAAGAATACTTGGAAGATCTGGCGGTGGCCATTGTATGTGTTGACAGATTTTGTTTTCTTCTATAGGTCACAATGAGGAAGCTGACAATATGGACATTGTTTTGCCTTGCACTTGCACTCTTGCCTTCTCAAACAGGTGAGATTTCCAAGGGCCAACTGTAAGACAACACCATGGTGCATGTTAATATGGTTATGATAGAATATTAGTACGGTGATGGAGACGGAGACCACTATAGCCTCACACATAGTAGCTAAGAAGTTTCACTTCCTAATTTTCCTTAGAGTGTGGGTGTTTGATACCATGTTTGCTTCACCTGCAGACTCTGTAGCTGTGATGTCTGTAGACCTGGGGAGTGAGTGGGTGAAGATAGCTATAGTCAAACCTGGTGTGCCCATGGAGATTGTCCTTAACAAGTAAGTTTGAACTGACTCAAACAGTCATTCCTGATGGTTAAGCAGGAAAGAATTTGAAACTGAGCAGTCGATTCTTCTTCATTACTCCAGGGAGTCGAGGAGGAAAACGCCGGTAGCCGTGTGCCTGAAGGACAACGAGCGTCTCTTTGGAGACAGCGCCCTCGGAGTAGTAGGTGTCACCACTCCACACATCTCAAAGCATCGTGTTTGACATATGTTGCCGGTTTTGTCTCTTGTTAGACATTGACCCACTGATGCATTAATGGTTTCGTCGTTTCATTCATCATCATGTCTGTGTATTTGACAGTCTGTGAAGAACCCAAAGGTGGTGTACCGATACATTCAGAGTCTTCTGGGGAAGCGTGAGGACAACCCCCAGGTGTCACTGTACAAGCAGCACTTCCCTGAGCACCAGATAGAGAAGGATGAGGAGAGGGGCACTGCCATCTTCAAGCTCTCTGAGTAAGTTTTATGTGGGATTATGCAAATAAACCGGTGTATGTGACCTCTTTGTGCCTTTGAAGGAGGGGATGTCTGCATAGTGGCCATAAAATGTTAGTAGACCAACTGGTTATATCTATAAGTCTCTATAGTTCTTTGACCTTATTGGACATATAACTTCAATGCTAAAAGACCGACATCCAGTCAATCCAAAAAAGGAATGTCACTAAACCAATTATGCTCAGCCTGTTAAAACAATGCTGCGTGGTCTTGCACTCAGCCTATTTCCTCATTATACCATCCGAAAACAATCATGCATTCCGTCACACAACAATCACAGAAGGAATGGCACATGTTGTTTCCCCTTTAGAAGTTGTTGCCCTCTAGAAGTTGCTGATATGAAGTAATCTGAGGCTTGTATCAAAATGTAATTAGAACAGCACTTTAAGGTCAGTTGCTTTGGCAGATATCAATTCAACCTGGCAGAAGCATCTTTGTCAGGGCATATGACCGATAGACTTTTTCAAGATTAGAGATGTTCAGATTTGCCATTTTCTGGCACCTTTTTGTAATTGCTAGAAAGTGTTCTCTTTTTATTTCCCATTTCCAAAGTACAAATCTAATCTTGCTTTTAAAACTGAGACATGTATACATATAAATTGTAGTACTGTTATTGGTTGTATAGCCATTAAAATACTGATTGAGTGCTCTTTATGGGACTGTCAGAGGAATCGTTACACCTCCTCTTTGCATTTATTTTACATACATGTCTGATGGCCGCTGAGTGTTCTGCATACTGATGATGATCTTTGCTCTCCCACAGAGAGTTGGTGTACTCACCGGAGGAAATCCTTGGCATGGTGTTGAATGACTCTCGCTCTCTTGCTCAGGATTTTGCAGGTTTGTCTCTTAAGCATCGATCTATAAAGCCACATTTAGCATATTTCAGAGCTAACATTGGACTCTTTGGTTGTTGTTTTGTTTTTTCAGAGCAACCCATTAAAGATGCAGTTATCACCGTTCCAGCCTTTTTCAATCAGGCAGAGAGAAGGGCAGTTCTGCAGGCTGCCCGGATGGCAGGCCTGAAGGTCCTTCAGCTCATCAATGACAACACAGCTGTAGCTTTGAATTATGGTGTGTTCAGGAGGAAGGACATTAACTCAACTGCACAGGTAACGCGAAAAAGGCTCTGTCAGAAATCTCTATTAGAAAGAAAACCTTGCTGAAATTGTGTGAAGAAGTATGCATTGCCTTAAAGATGTGCATGTTTTTCCCTCACAGAATATGATGTTCTATGACATGGGCTCTGGAAGCACGACGGCCACTATCGTCACGTATCAAACTGTGAAGACTAAAGAGTCTGGAACACAGCCCCAGCTCCAGATCAGAGGAGTAGGGTGAGTTTCACTGTGTAGTAACACCTAGGTATTAAAATAATATAGAGACTATAAAATACCGTAAAACTCCAAATAATAGCCCGGGCTTTTATTTTCCCAAATCGCCAAACTGCACCGCCTAGGCCATCCTTAAAAATATTTTGTTTGCCGTAACCCGACCCACCCTGTCAATTTAGAACCGACCCAAATATTTATTTTTTCCCCTTTTAGTCCGACCGACTTGCCGGTTGTAAACTTGCGTTAAAACTGACCGATTGTTTTTTTTTACTCTAAACAACCAATACAAATGCAATAAAATAATATTTATTTTAGTAGGCCTAAGTATTGTGAATATAAATTGCCTACATGCAAACGTAGCTCACCTAAATAAAACCCTGTGGCGTCATCTCTACACCATTGGTTTTACGCATGTCACACTATGGCCCTACGCTTCGTTTCATTCACACAAACTGATAACGCTTTTACTTGGCACGAAGTTCTGGAAGAACTGTGCCCAGATCTTTTCCCATCCCTTCTCCCCGCTAGTCTAACGGTGACCGTGTTGAGGTATTGAAATTGGTTGTGGTCTATTCAGCATTTCTCAAAATATGGGTCCGCAACGTGGAGACTGCTGGTCCGCGGAGTCGTGGAGTGAAATTAGGCCCGGTGCTTCATCTGATAATTTGCTGCGCAGTTGATCAAGAAACTGGACGAAAAAAGAAAACAAAACGTTTCTGCTATCGATGTCATTAAACATGGAGCCCTACAATTAAGTGGTGGTATGAGCATTCATTCAATGCGCATCTGCGAGAGAGAAACTGAAACTATTCGATAACGTTGGTATCCATCTATCTATTTATTTATTTATTTATTTATTTATTTATTTAACGAAACTTAATAGAACAACGTTGTTTTTTGGAACTTCCATAGAAACAGGGCAGAGACTGTATAATACACTGTATAACATTGAGTATTGTATAGTCAAATTTCAATATAACGTGGCCAAAAGCTATTGTAGCTTTCTTTCTGGGTACATGTAGATGAGTCCTATGACTCCAAAGTCTGCCATGACCGGGCCTCAGGTCAAAGAAGTTTGAGAGAGGCTGGTCTATATAACCTGCATCAGAATGAGGTTTGCAATGGTGCGCCTGAAAGCACGGGTTGAAGACCCAGTCAGTTACGTCACGATATGCACATTTGTGTAAATTCATTCCTACGTAATCACCATGACCAAAATTTTACTTTTTTTTTACTTTGAATCTTGGAAAAAAAAATATTGACCTACCTACCGACCCATTTTTATTTTTTTTTGGCTGTAACTGCAAACAAGAATATTTTTAAGGATGGCCCTAGTATTAGAGACAGGCCTTTAATTCCCTTTACACAAAACTTTTCCTCTGCAAAGATGGAAAATATTATCGAATTAATTCTTTCAAACACACTGAATGTCTACCTATATGACTAGGCTATCTGAAGACAATTACGGATCATCATTCATTTAGTGTTGAGATGTTGTTCATTGAATTAGATACGTAAGATCCAAATAGCATAGCCAGAACAGATGAAACGCATTTTAATTAAACGTAATCTACAAAGAGATCGTATCACACTGAAAGCTCATATTTTGTCACTAGCAAATAGCCTATATCGGTCCTTTGTCAAATACAGTTGCATTATCAGCCCTGACCAAAACCGTTCAGGAATTATTTATGCAAAAGTGGAACGTGCTTAATCCTTTTCGGCACCAATGAAACAGCATGAGGGAGCATGAACCATATTGTTTCTCCCGTTTTGTATTTGCCAAATTTGACAACAGTCTACATTCAAATCATAGCCTACTTCCAGGCGCGTGGGAACATATTTTTGACCAGGGGTGGTGAATAACAAAATAATCATTGATGTCCGACGATTTCTCCCCCAGCATATGATTCGAATTTAGACAGCTAAATACGCCATTTCACCGCCGTGTATGAGTAGGTCTAAGAGTGAGAAGTTTTATAATGCCCTGGGCAGCCACATTCCACTGCAACTATGCGCAGCACTTGCCACTCCGACTCATCAATAAAAACTGTGCGCGCACACACCAGTCCTATAGAAGCGCACTTGACTTTACATCATTAACCTATTTCAGTAGGTTATATAGCCAGAGAATGTCCGTAGACGGGCTCTGATATAGCCTAGTCTAAGGTAAATTCCTTTTCTGACTTCTTTCTCTTTATCGCCATGGCATTTAGAATAAAGAATAACGCTCCCGAACCGCTCTGGTTTTGTTGCCAGCATAAAACAAGCTTACCATCGCCTATCCGCAAAATTCTAAACACAAGGGATGAATTTAACGATGATGAAGTCGGACATATAGGCATAGTTCATATTGGAAAAAAGTTATACAATTTGGAACTCTAGCTTTTCCTGACCGCAGTCTTTTAATGCCATCTAATCATAACGCGGCGCCAGTCTGGCGCCATACTTAAGCCCAAATCACACCCAAGATTTGCAACGAGATGAGCAGCAACTTAATGCAACATTCTAAAACCTTGCAACTGTGACCAGACATATGAATGCTTTGCGACGGCTTGTAACGACGTGCAACATCTAATTCACACTGCTGTAACCTCCTTTCTGTAACAGTTTCGTGTCATTGCGAATCTTTAAACAGACGATCTGACGGGTTTTAGAAGATTAAATACAACCCGAAACTAAAAAACAGACCAGGCCTCTACTGGAGACCTGCCTTTAACCCAAACCTGTAGCCACACCAGGCGTTTAAAAGAGACCGGCGTCTCTTAGGGACTCTGTGATTATTTGAAGTTTTACGGTAGCTACAGGTAGGCTTGTGTGTTATGCTATGGTGTAGATGGTTTTGGATAGTTTTTTTTTTTTTTAATCATTGTTTTGCTTTATTACCGGTAAATGTGTTTTATTTAACAATAATTGATTCTAAATTAATGTTCATTAAGGTTTGACCGGACGCTGGGAGGATTTGAAATGGAGCTTCGTCTGCGAGAGCACTTGGCCAAGCTGTTTAATGAGCAGAAGAAGTCCAAAAAAGATGTGCGGGAGAACATGCGGGCCATGGCTAAGCTCCTCAAGGAGGCCCAGAGGCTAAAGACTGTGCTCAGTGCCAACGCCGAATTCATGGCTCAGGTCAGACCAATGACTGCCACCTTCTCACACTCACACCTGGGAGAGGAACACACAGTTTGCACTGACTTATGAAATTGGTTTATGAAGAGTTTTTATTAGTGTGCGGCATACGACATCTAAAGACTGTTGTTGTTTAACAAAACAACAAAACAAATATGGTCTTTTCTGATTAATGAAAAAGTCCACTGTTTGGTTTTGCAGGTGGAGGGTCTGATGGATGACATTGACTTCAAGGCGAAGGTGACTCGTACTGAGTTTGAGGAGCTGTGTAAGGATCTGTTTGACAGAGTGCTAGGACCCGTCCAGGATGCCCTCAGCTCAGCTGAAATGTCTCTTGTGAGTGAACTTTAAAGAAGTGTGTGTGTTTGTGTGTGTGCGCGTGTGCATCAGAAATCGCCTTTTTTGTGTTATGGCTGGTTTTGTAGCAGTTACAGTTCTAAGATCGGTTCTCTAAGCGATGCTGGGCAATGTCACTTCTGCACTGCAAAAACTGCTTATCTAACAAAGTGTTATCTAACCAAGTGTTATTAATCTTATATCTAGATAAAAAAAACTAGTTGGTATTGTTTTCAGTATGAAGAGACTTACCTAGCGCTTTCTTGTGAAATCATTTGACTTAATTTAAAAAAAAAATTGACTTATTTTAAGACCTCTCATCTTGAAAACAAGCAAATTTGTCCTAAAAACAAGCAAATTTGTCTGCCAGTGCGTTGAGCAAATTTGTCTTGATAAGACTCCTTAAAATAAGTTAAAGTCTTCTTAAATGAAGTCAAAATGATCTTTTGAGAGGGCGCTAGGTAAGTCTTTTCATACTAAAATCAATACCAAATAGATTTTTTAATCTTAATATAAGATCAATAACACTTGGTTAGAATTCATTTTTTGCAGTGTGTTGACTTTCAAACAAAACAGAGAGCTAACTTCCTCCCCCTCCCTCCTGTGCTGCTCCTGTGCAATTGAAACTCTCCTAAACGCGCATCTCGCCTGTGATTTGCTGGAACAGTTTGTTATGTTTTCATGGGCTAGGTTTGTCCAGGTTGTTTTTGTTGCCGTTTGGAGCCTGGGCTGTCCACAGAGATCACGTTTTTTTACAGTGTATTCAGGACACAGACAGCTAGCGGTTTGATGTTTGCAGTAAGTGACAAAATGTTTTAGCCTAAAAAACGCGTGGCATCGCTAAGAGCACCTTTAATTAGTATCTAGGCTATTAGGAGTTATTTAGTTGGAGAAGTCCAGGTCACTTTTTAGACTGTTCTGTGTAGGCCTGCTTTATGGAACTAGTCTTGCAAATCTGAATGCTAAACCTTGTTTCCTGTGTAGGATGAAATCGAGCAGGTCATTCTTGTGGGAGGATCAACTCGGGTACCCAAGGTCCAGGAGGTCCTGATGAAGGCTGTGCGCAAGTATGTCCTTATTCTTAAGGCTTAGAGTTGAATCACAGCAATACTGATAATAATAGCTTGGGCTCTGTGGGTTGAATCAGTTCAAGTCAGTTTATATAACACAGCAGACGTTGACCCAAAGTGCTTTTCAAAATTCAAATTGTGAATAATGAATTATTTAAACATAACATGAAGAATAGAAATGTATGAATTGTATTTGAAATGTAAATAAAGCCATTATAAATCAACCATATTGCTTGTTCACTTCAACATAGATTCAGAAGTAAAAAACTAAAACACATTACAATTTCAGAAGTCCTTATTAACATACCTCCTGTGTTTCAGAGAGGAGCTGGGGAAGAACATCAACGCTGACGAGGCTGCTGCCATGGGAGCCGTCTACCAGGCAGCGGCCCTCAGCAAAGCCTTCAAGGTTAAGCCTTTCATCGTGCGAGACGCTGCCGTTTTTCCTATTCAGGTAAGGGGCATTGTAATCTTGTCATCTTTAACCGTATCTGTTTTAACCATAGATTGTATAGAACTATATACAGTCTATGGTTTTAACTCTACAAAGGCTAAGAGCAGCATCTACACTACACACGTTTTTGCAGATACTGCTCTTTGGCTTTGTAGGACAGTAGTTTCTGCCTGTAACCAAGGCAAGCACTGTGTGCACGGTACAGTCACAATGAATAATCTTGGAAAATATGTTATGTCTTGGTTGAACAAGATTAGTAAAGGCCTATGTAAACACTGAACTTGTAACATGTTGCTTTGGGCTATCAGGTGGAGTTTAGCAGGGAGACTGAGGAAGAGGATGGAACGAAGAGCGTAAAACACAACAAGCGCATCCTGTTCCAGCGCATGGCACCCTACCCCCAGAGAAAGGTCATCACCTTCAACCGCTACGCGGACGACTTTGTCTTCAACATCAACTACGGTGACCTCAGTTTCCTCAGTGAACAGGACCTGAGGTACGCCGTTTTAACAACAACAATAACATGCATGTGAACAACACATGAGCAAGCAAACCAACAACCAAAGAGCATTTTTAAAGAAGCATTATTGAGTTTTGGTATAAAAGCATTGTTTTTTTTTTTACAATAACAATCGCTCTAGCTTAAAAGCATGCACTAACAGACGTCCCTAACTGACATCTTTTTGCCAGCATTTGTGGTGATATGATTGCTCACATCCTGTGAAGGCTTTATTTTTTATTTTTTTTCAGTTTTGCAGGGTGTGCAACTTACCAGCTTATCTATTTAATCTCCCATGTGAATCTGTTTTGAGCTGATGAATGATCGTGTTTGCTCTGTGCAGTGTGTTTGGCTCTCTGAACCTGACCACAGTCAAGCTGAATGGAGTGGGAGACAGCTTCAAGAAGCACAGCGACGCCGAGTCCAAGGGCATCAAGGCACACTTCAACATGGACGAAAGCGGCGTGCTGGTGCTGGACAGGGTGAGGTCCACATCTGTCCAGCAAATCTGAGCCAACAGGGAAGCTACACCAGGCGCGTAACTGAAGTGTTCCGTTCGCGTTTGCTGCAACAATTAGCTTCCACTATAATCAATGGAAGTAGCTACAACAGACGTGATGGCGGCGCATATGTTCGAAAATATTTTGTTGGTCGTCATGAACGGAACGCTTCAGATAGGCGCCCGATGTAGCTTCCCTGTTATGGTACCACTCATGTTTCCACTGTCTGTTTGGAACGTTTTGTGGCACAGATCAAGATTCTTGGCATGGTAGGACTGGATCAGAGTAAGATTTAGCATGTCAAAAATGACAACTTAAGGAAGCCAGATGAATGACATTTGCAAAAAGCTACTAGGAAAGCTTGAAGAGGAGAAGGAGGTGAATGTAATGGGATTAATGACTGCTTTTTTTCAGGTGGAGTCTGTGTTTGAGACTATTGTGGATGAGAAAGAAGAGGAATCCACACTGACAAGTATGTTCTTTTTTCTAAAAAATGTAATGCACACATACTGTAATGAGAGTGGGGCCCTTGAGCTTATGTGGGCTTCTCTGATTCAGAGTGAGAACCAGAAGTGACTTAAGTATTACAGCCATATTGTGTAGCCTGTTGTACTTGAATAGATATAGAATTTACACTGGCAATGTACTTGCACTGACACTTTCTTGCATTATGTTACTGTTGCACCTTTCTGCATTTTTTCCACACCGCTCCTTTAACATGTTACAATCTAACTTTACTGTAAGGGCACACTATTGGTGTCTTCCTTTCTGTTTTTGTTGTATGTACTGTATGTGTGCATGGATGTCATGTCTGTGTATGATGTGTATAAGCTATTGGACACCTTAATTTCTTTCTGGATACATAAAGTATCTCTATCTCTCTATCCCCCCCCCTCTCTATGGATGATTCTGGAGAATAATTGTCATGTTTTGTGTACTCTTGTTTCAGAACTTGGTAATACAATCCAAAGTCTGTTTGGAGGCGGAAGCTCAGAACCTAGTCAAAATGTGACTGAACCAGTCCATGTGAGTTCTAACATGTCACTGTGTGTCTGTCTCCATGTGTGTGTGGTACCATTTATCGAGGGCCCTATGATTTCTGTGATGCGGAAAACGAGGACTGAATCACAGAATCTACACATGAAAACTCTTCAATTCTCGTTTAAACACGGAATTTCACGGAATTTGCAGATATTCTGTTGACGCATTAAATAAACGGCGTTTTTTTTTTTTACTTGCTTCTCTTTTATTTCAGTTTACATTAAAACAAAAAGTATATAAGGTCTCTGCCTAAACCGTGGCCAAAAGACATAGTTAAACGCGTTGCGTAGCCTAGTAATCATGTCTCGAATATTCACGTGTGTCGAGTTTGTTGATTAGTGCGTGACAAAGAAAATAAACGATCAGTGGCTCCTGACAACGGTGGCAAAAAACTAAACTGCTTGACTGGATGGATGGATGGATAGATGGATAGATAGATAGATAGATACTTTATTGATCCCCAAGGGGAAATTTAAGAAAAGGACTACTAGATAACAGGGCTGAACAATTCCCCAATGACTACTATGAGTCTGAAAACAACTAGTTTGCATTGATGTGACTCACAAAGACACATGTAGCGACCAATGGCAAAATCAGTATATGCAAGACGTGAGTTTGTGGAAGATTGTTGCAATGTGTGCAGAAGCTGACATACCGCTATGTCAGTTTCTTGAAACATTGCAAGCATTCCCATTCCCATGAATGTCGGCAGCCGGTACCCTTTTATTGGGATCTAAACTTGCAGCCTAGTTATGGCCATGTAGTTGAAGCTATGTATGCCCTAACTGTTGTTTTTGCACAGAGATTTGTTGAATGTATGGCTAGATTTTGGAGAATTTTTAAAAAACTGAATTGTGTCTGTCATTGAGTTTTTATAGGTGAAGGTTGCTTAGAAGTTAAAAAAAAAAATTCTGAAACTAAAATCAAATCTGGAAAAACGGAATTTGGAAGATAATAAAACGGATTTCATAGGGTCCTATTTAACCAACCTCTGATGCGGTTCCAGGATGAAGAGGAGGTTCCTCCTGAGGCGGGTAAAGAACCCGAGGAACAGGACCAGGTGGAACCGGCCGCAGAAGAGAAGCAGGAAACCGGAGAGCAAACAGCTGAGGAGCCCCAGGCTGAGGAGCAGGGCAACAAAGACGGGGCTGACACCGCCTCAGAGGTAGGCCTCTTCCCTTTGCATTCTCTTAAGGATGCAATGCAGTGTTATCCACAGATAGTGTTACGTTAGCATAAATAGTTAATAGGTTTTAAGCATTTCGGTTAATTCATACTTTGAGTGCAGAGGTTGATGATGCTGACTTTACTTAATGTTAACATTTTAATGCAACTCTTCAATCTGCCCCTTATTACCACTGTTTGTAAAACCCCATTTTCATGTTTGCTGGTTGCTGCTCCTTTTAGTTAACGGCTGCCTTAACATTTGCCAGTATCTGATGAACAAGCTTGATCCTCTTTGGTGAGCTGCTTTAAAAGTGTTCTGACATGACATTGAAACTTGTGCTGAGCAGGCAGAAAAGACTGAGGAGTCTGCTGAGAAGTCTGAGAAGGCCCCTGAGGGAGACAAGGCTGAATCTAAAGAGCCTGATGAGGACAAGAAGGCCAAACCGCAGAAGAAGAGCAAGATCTCTGTTGACATCGGAGCAGATCTCGAGGTGAACGATGTGCTGGACCCAAGCGTAGAGGCCATTGAGTCTTCCAAGAAGAAGTGAGTTTCTCTCTCTATCTCTGGCTATCTTCCTTTGTGCCCTCATAGTAAAATGGTGTATAGCTTGCTGGGATCTTTATTGCACAGACCGTTGTTGTCACGGTCTGCACAGAGCTTCACATTCATACAGGTTCATGATGCATAGCACAAGCACGTTGACCAGACTGAGAAGTAGGATCACAGCCCTTTATTAAAGAACACCTACTGTGCCAGGTTGCAGGATCTGACTGATCGGGACCTGGAGAAACAGGAGAGGGAGAAGTCTCTGAACAGCCTGGAGGCCTTCATCTTTGAGACCCAGGTATGGAATCCTCAGTTGTAACTCACAAGTCATATGTAAGCCAGAGTTTGAATATCTGTGTGGATGAATGTGCCATGTTGTGCAACGGATACAGGGTTCCCTTCCCCCTGATGGTCATTTTGATACCACAGATGAAATAGAGACCCAGTCAGACCAATAGTATGAAAAATCAGGAACAGAGTTTATTATATATTGGAATATTGGACATAATGTTCTATTCCACTTTCTCTCTCACCCCTCAGGACAAGTTGTACCAGGATGAGTACCAGGCTGTGGTGGGCGAGGAGGAGAAGGAGCAGCTCTCGTCTAAGCTGAGCGAGGCCTCCAGCTGGATGGACGAGGACGGCTACTCTGCTAGCACCAAGGAGCTGAAGGAGAAGCTGTCGGAGCTGAAGAAGGTGTCCAAGGGCATGTTCTTCAGGGTGGACGAGCGCAGGAAGTGGCCCGACCGCCTGGCCGCCCTGGACAGCCGGCTTAACCAGTCCACCTTCTTCCTCAGGTAAGTGGGAGACGCACTGGTCTGGAAGCAATATGTGTGTTGAAGTCTGTTTCAAGGGGGCTCAATTATGGTTGCATGGTAGGGAGTACAGTCAAATTGAGATGCATTGGCGGTAAAGTACTCTAAACGTTGGTGAACACTGCCTAACGTCATTTATACTTGGTTGAAGACAAAAGAACCAGATTTTGTTTAGAATAGTGGCTTTCACCATTTATAGTAGTTTGTAAACAATAGCAACAATTGCCTTTTGCTTTTTCATCTCTGAGGAAAGTAATGATTTCTGTATGTTTTCTCGGAGGGTTCCAATAGGGAAATTAGGCTGCAGATATATTTCGTAACTTTCTTTTTTTACGCAACACCCATCATCGCTGATCTGTTGAGTCAGCCGATAAAGAGCAGTTCTTAGAAACAGGAGTTGCTTTCAGGATTTTTCTTTATGTCCAAAGTTGTAGAAACATGGGTTGCACAACTGGAAGCATAACAAATCTTTAAATACAGTTTTTGTTAAGTTAAAATGGTTCCAATGATGCTGCACAATAGCATGTGTTACGCCTGTCTCATATTCACTAAAATCTTCTGCTCTGACCATTTGAAAATCCTATTATTTCACAACACAACGTAACGAATAAGAGGGCTTAGGTTCCCATTACACACATGCAGGTGTGCCCCTCTATAACTGGCATGCGATTGTGCTTTTAATAATGTTTTATTGCTCTAGATTGTCAGTGTAAGGTGAAATATGCTATTCTTACTGAAATATCTGTTTATATACACGGACACTGCCCCCAAGTGGTCATATAAAGAAATGCAGCAACAAATTAAATGTCTTTTTATTCCCTCCATGCAGAGGTCTTAAACTGATCCCCGAATCTGACCAAATCTTTACTGAAGTGGAGCTGAAGACTCTGGAGAAAGTGATAAATGAGACCACTGTAAGATCCGATATCTCTGGAGAGTCATATTGTGAAAGTCTCAGACTGTACTATTTAAGTGTTCCTCTAATCTATAATCTGCACCTCCTCTCCAGACTTGGAAGAATGAGACGGTGGCAGAACAGGAGAAACGGTCGCCCTCAGAGAAACCTGTGCTGCTGTCCAAAGACATTGACGCCAAGATCTCCCTGCTGGACCGGGAGGTCAATTATCTAATCAATAAGATGAAGTTCACCAAGCCCAAGCCCAAGCCCAAACCCAAGGAGAAGAACAGCACCAGCTCCGAGAGCAGCAAAGCCAACAGCAGCTCAACCAACACAGACGATAAGCCAGGTGACATTTTTTTCCCTTCTTTATTTTTCTTTCTCTCTTTCTCTGTCTGTCCCTTTATATACGCACGTGCACATACTTGGCATGTTTAAATTTAGCCAAACACTGCGGCCATAAAATACTCACCTCATGTGATCAAATCTGCTAACAGAAGCTGGAGAAGAGGTTAAGCCAGCTGAAGAGCCACCTGCAGCAGATAAAGAAGATACGGCAGCAGAAAGCGAAGCACAAACACCAGAAGAAACGACAACAACCGGTAGGAGTCAGAGAAATGCATCTAAACCTTCATTTGTGTGAACCTCTAATCATTCATTACAACACAGCCCTGATTTGACCCATTAAAGATCTCCTCCATTCATTTTGTTACAGTGTAAGATTACTCTGAAAGTGTAACTCGGGAGTAAAAACAACCTAGGGTCTATTTATGGTTGTTAACAACTTCCCATTTAACAACTTTTGATAGAGAGTATCGTTAAAGTTACACTTTAAAGGTTGTATCAGCGATTGCAGGCCCAAAAAAGGCCCAAGTGTTGCCAACCACTCAAAGGCAAAATATAGTGTTCCAACCAATAACCGAGATGCGCGTTCAGGAGAGTTTTAATTGCACTGGAGGGAGGGGGAGGGAGTAGTGAGCTAGCTCTCTGTTTTGTTTGAACGTCAACAGAAGTGACGTCACCCCGCCATTGCTGATACAACCTTTAAGTGTGTTCCATATTGAGTGTCCATGCCTAACAAGGCATTGACCTTCTGTAGTTACATAATGTGAGCAACATGTACTTGCCGTTTGGGCACATATGTAAGTACATGTGCAGTTCATATAAACATTTGATAGCTGGTAATATGCAGCCATTTTTGTTGCCACTGAATAAAAATCTTCCTAAACCCCAGACCTAAATGTTTGAAGAATTTAAACTAGAAAGTTCATGGGATGCTGAACTATACAGAGACAGTTAGCTATTTAAAATGGCAAACTAAAGTGTAATGACTGACTTGAGAAGGCCAGATGAGCGCAATCAGATTGCCTGTAATTGCAGCTGTTCAAAACGGTTGATCAGTGATATTGGTGAAGGACCATACCTTTCACTGCTGCTTTAGGCAGTGGAGTAAATAATTGGCAGGGTGCTTCCAGACCTGAAAAAGTATTTTCTCATAGCAATGCAGAATTTATATTTTGGGAAAAGGGCAAGCACCCTGGTTGGTAATGTTGTGCTGATGCCATAATAAGGCTGCTTATGGTGATTGGGAACTGCATGATCATGGGACATGGTGCGGGCAGTTAATCAGAAGGGAGACGCTTTTGATCAATTGGATGATGGAGAAGTTCGTGTCTTAGCATTTTTACTTTATCTCACTTCTTTAGAGAAATATTTGCACAGCAGGAGAGATTTGGAACAGTTGTAACACATCTTCATACTACTTACACAGTTACACAAAGGTAACGTGACCAAAAGCTTTGACATTCTTATTGAATGAGCATCCGCGTGCATTCACACACGCTATCTTGGGCTGCCTTTCCCAAAAGCTTTGTTGTGCCCCAGCCATTGAATACTCTATTGGTTAAGATGGTCACAGCGCAACGATACTTTGGAAAACACTTGCTGGATTTTTGTCTTACAAGAAGTTCACAAAGAGATCATGGCCTTTGCATGCCCGCAGCAAGTAAAATTTATCTTTTTTTTTTTTTTAACTGTTACCTATGATTACTGACCAACTTGTTTCTTCTTTCATTTTCAGATCAACCAGAAGACAGCAATTCAAATCATAAAACAGATGAGTTATAACAACTGGAACTAAAGTATCTCCTTGTATTTATTGACTGTGTAATGGTTCAGGTTTTCTTTGTCAGCCCGTCAACTTCTTTTTTTTTTTTTTTTTTTTTTTTTTTTTTGCGTTGAGCAGAAGGTTGGTTTAGATTGGACACTGTTTGAGGTGTACATTTTTCAGCGCCATCTGAGATGGCAGTCAACACGGCAGGAGTGGACCTGGCCCTGTGGTGGCCTGAACCAGCCTCCCCTCTGAGCCACGTCAAGGCCAGGTCTGGGCCACATCCGCCTCCTCTGACTTAACCTGCCGTCTGGGGTCCCCAATTCCTTTTTCACAGTTTGTGAACAGCAGGAGACCCCTACTCCAACCCCACACCCTCGCCCATCTTCACCCCACTGCACCCCCTCTGCTGTCCCCAAAACAACTCAGAATGTTCAGCACACAAGAACAGTTCCAGAACTGGACAGAAAAAGAATGTGGAGCCCTTGCTTGTAACGAGAGGTAGTCATGGTTTCAGTCTATAAAAAAATGGTTCCATTGAACAATTGTTCACTTTCCTTTGGTTCCTCATTAGCAATCTGCATTGACATGAATGCTGTGCATGCTGAGTATGTAAGATCCTAACATATCAGTCCATTTTATAAGCTGGAACTACAAGCAAGGTTATAAAATGAATTTGGACACAGGCCACTGAGTGTTTATAAGTTGGATCTTAAGTGTACAGTGGGGTTGTGTTTTTTTTTTTTTTTTTTTTTTTTTTTTTTTTATATATAAAAATAAATGACTAAAACATGGTTTTAACCAGTCATGCCTAATTTAAAACGAGCTTGTTCTGTGAATTATCTGTAATTTGGGAGACAACCAGACGACCATTTTTATTATGTTCTATGGACTGCTGCAGGACATGTACTTTCTGTCTACCTTGCTCTTTAGTCTACTTACCTCTCTGTGTATGGTGTGTTGATGAGTGAATGAGTATTTTTGCAACATCAAGTACATGGAAATAGTCTCACGATATGTGCAATCTGCATGCTCCTTTACATCGTCTCATTGACCACTTCCCGCCACACGAAGCACTGCAATCTGTTTTCGTTTTGTTTTTGTTTTCATGTTTGTTTTGGTTATACTTATGTACTGTTACCATGTTAGAACCGTTTGCCTGCACACTTTTTTTTTTTTTTTTTTTTTTTTTTTTCAGAAAGCACTTGTGCCACATCAAACACACACAAACCCTAACTCGTTCATAACTTGTCCTTTTCTTCTGTTTGCATTACATGAGTATACTTCTGTGGAGGGGGAAACCATGTTCTGAATTGTTAATAAAGTTTTTTTTTTTTTTTTTTAAAGAAAAAATTGTTTTCTTGACACTCTCAAACCACTCTCGATTCCCAAGGGATGTAACTATTGTTGAAATAAACTTAATGTGTACCTTAAGCTCTAGAACCGAATCCTTACAGCAAACATGTTTAGAGTCGTAGAATAGCAAAATCAATGATTGATATTGTCTCCAAAAGTGTCTTGTGGCAAACCTGAGGCAATTACCATTATCAATTCAGAATACAAAGAAATTTTGGACAACAAAATGGTTCCCTTTATATTTTAATAAAAATAGAGAAATATGTAGAAAATAGTACTGCATACCCATACCCTCAAGCTTTTCATGTTTTTGCAATACCACATGAGCGAATAATGAATTACTCTGTGATATATGAACATTTAAAAATACTATATGAAGATTATTTCATTCCTTTAACTTGTGATCATAGATAAATAAGACATGCATTTCATACATACAAGCAGTGTATCATCCCAATAAACCTCAAGAGCGGAAGAGAAAGTGTCTATGCAGGAGAATGGCATGCATTGTATTTGATTCAGCACAGATATGCTTGTATATATTTTATTATAAATGATCGGCTAGTGGTTTTGTTCCTTGACCTTTACCAGTGTTTTAACCCATGCAGAACTGGGTCTTTGGCAGCGAGCTGGACGAAAGTTGTCGGCTGTCCAGTCAGAGTCCTGTTGTTTCTGTGGATTCAGCCCCCTATGTTGGCCCTCAGAGGCAGCAGGTCGTCCTTGGTCTTCTTAGTGAGACGGACCCAGTAGAAAACAGCTCCCAACGTGGCCATACTCATGACTGCAATCACCGCTGCTGCTACGGCTACTCCCAGTACTGGGGTCTCTTGATAGGACGGATCAGAATCTGAATATAGACACAAATAGATCACCTGCTTTCACCCATCACTCCTGCTTAGCTCCAAAACATAAATGGGTATACTAAGTGATCCAAAATCCAAAACATATCATCAAATGAGGCCATATACAGTACCCTCCAGAATTATTGGCACCTCTGCTAAAGTTGACTAAAAACCGGTATAAAAAAGAATCTGTTGGTGATTTATTGTCATCTCAGAATGAAAAAAAATAGGAAAAATACAACCTTGAAGAAAAGCAAATTTATTATTTTTTATTATTTTTAGAAAAAGGAAAATCTCATAAAGAAATAAATATTTTTTAACAAAAACACGTTGCTCATAATTATTGGCACCCCTGCTTGTAATACCTTCTTAAGCCTCTCTTTGCCAATGAAACAGCTTGTAATATTCTTCTATGACACCCCATAAAGTTGGAGAATATAAAGCAAGGGATTTAAGACCGTTCGTCTTAACAAAATCTCCCCAGATCGTCCAGATTCCTAGGTCCACACTTATGCATTATCCTCTTTGACTCACCCCACTGTTTTTCTATGGAGTTTAGATCAGGGGACTGAGATGGCAATGTCCGAAGCTTTGATTTTGTGTTCAGCAAACCATATTTGTTTTGATCTGGATGTTTGTTTTGGTTCATTGACCTGATGAATGATCCAATCATGACCAACTTTTAGAGTCTTGACAGAGATTGACAGATTTCCTTTGAAAATGTTGAGGTTTTTCTTGGTGGTTCATGATATTATGCACCTTAATTAGGTTCCCAAAGTCTTTGGGAATAAAAACAGCCCCACAATAGCACAGCCCCTCCACCATAATTCTCATTAGGCATGGGGCTCTTTTCAGTATAGTCATTCTTCTACGTATGCCAAACACACCTAAATTGTTTGTAGCCAAAGAGCGCAATTTTCATTTTATCTGACAATAGACCACACTTCCAGACAAAGTTACTGTACTACTCAGTAAATCCTGCTGTTTACATTGGTAATTAAATGACTGGATAGGCTTTTACCTGGCATGCCCTCTAAATAATCTATTAGAAGTAAGGTCACTTTTGAATACTTTTTTGGGGACTTGGTGACCCCAAGATGTTACCTTTGTCTGTAACTCTCCAACAGTGGTTATTATGGAATTTTCCATACTGTACGTGGGGGCAAGATAACCATGGGTCTTTGTCCAACCTTTTAATCATTGTTTTAACTGTAAATATAGGCATTTTCAACAAAGTACCTAGTTTTCATAGACATTCTCTGACTTACAAATGTTAACACACTTTCTTTTTATTTAAGTTTAGTGTATTATCTTGTCTTTCCGATGTTGAAAAATGACTAGAGGATTTAGCCTTTGTAGCCTAGTGAAAAAGAAAGTCATGAACTACTTCTGAAAGTTAACAGACACTCTGATTAATTCAAATAATTTGAAATTAGATAGGAAAATGCTTCTGTTTTGCTTCGGTTTTGTATATAAGATTTTTCAGAGGTGCCAATAATTGTGAGCAATGTGTTTTTGTTACTTCTTGATGAGATTTTCCTTTTTCTCAAAATAAATTTGCTTCCCTTCAAGGTTGGATTTGTTTTCATTGTGAGATTACAATAAATCACCAACAGATTATTTTTTATACCGGTTTTTAGTCAACTTTAGCAGAGGTGCCAATAATTCTCAAGGGTACTGTATGGCTTTACTGTTTGATGGTTCAATCATACAATCTTTAACTCAATACTTCATAAATGTAAATGATAAATACCTTCAGACACGTGTCCTACAGCCATTTCATCTGAAAGAGAACAAATCAAATGTTATTGTTTGCAAACACAGGTTTAGCGTACTAATGTAGATATTGTATTTATGTAAATGCTTATCAAAGCTTAAAAAGGTGTCATCAATCTGCTGTGTCTCATCTACTGCAATGTCAATACTGTAATTATTTAGGACTCTACGTTATGTAATGGTTTGATGCATGCATTTTCACTGTTAGGTGAAGCAAAATAGATTAACTATGTAACTTTACTGGCTGTTGAGACAGTTTGGTCCATGCAAGTACTATAAAAGTCAGTTCGATACTTGATACTTGATACTTATAGTTGAATAATTACCCATCTTACCAGTGTCGAGTTTAGTGATGATGGGGCCAGAGGTGACTGTGGCCGTGTCGCTCACTGAGGTGCCCTGAGCAGACATGACCTCCCTCTTCCTCCTTGAGTTGCTCGAACAGTTCTGAGAGGCGGGAGGAGACCACAGGTCATGGGCCCTGCCTGTATATCAGGGAGGCTAGGCTTTAAAGCCTTCATCCAAAACCTCAGCTTCCCATTGCTGTGTTCCTTTTATCTTAACTAGATGAGCAGGGTGCTGTATCTCTAAATAGCACAATAATAACCAAATAAAATTACAGGAACTAAATAATGGTGTATGTCCACTCATGATAAACAATTCCGACAAAATTCACAAAGCTGAAACCAATTCTAATGCTACACGTTGGGAAAAATGGGATCTCATTAATAGCAGTAGAGCCACCATATCATAAATCAGGTTCAGGTTCAGGAGTTACCATACCTGTTGCAAAGAGCTGCAGTATGTCTTCTCACAGAGCCTAGTCTCACAGTGCAGGTAGAAGGTCGAGACAGTCTTGTTCTTATGCTCCACAAAACGGAAGGCCTCGAAGGAGAACTGTGCTTTCTGCATATCACCGTTCTGTCTTATCACTGTCTGCCCATCCCGAGTACACCTACAAGCAGAGACTTAGAGACTGTAAAATATGGAATTGGCTCTAGTCACATCTTACGTCTCTCATTTAAGGCCTGCTGTTTTTATCTACAATAAAAGTAAGATTTAGGATTTCACCCAACAACTCACCCAACAAAGAGGTCATAGTAAGTGCTGTTGATTGGATAAGGGCTAGTTGTGGCATAGCATCGATCCAGCAGCACATTAAACCTAAATGAGAAGGAAAGATTGCAGTTGATCCAGTGTCATAACCTCAATGTTCCTATGCTCCAAGCAGTAGTGTGTTCACGCCCACCATCATCTTAATGGAGCAGCTAAATCCACAAGGCCAAAACTGGCATATGGAATTTCACCTTGTGATCCTATCTAAGTTTTTTGGTAGTTATGATATGTTACAATATGATATTGTGTAATTTTCATAGATATTATGGTAAAGAGTGTTATGTAATAATTTCTCAATTTTACTGATATGAAATTTTGTTGATACACAGATCCAGTATCATGTTACATATGTTGGATTCCTTCTGTGACATTTTTATATTTTAGTTGGACAAATTTGGCATCATGAAGAATCCTTCTATTAGAACCTTTGACTTGAAGAAAGTTGTCATATCTAGTAGCTATCTGTAAGATATATATCCTTAACAAAGGTGTCATATCTAGTACCTTTCAGTGAGATTTGTAGCCTGAACTTCCACAAAGATTCGTGTTTTCAGTGACAGGCCGCCGTCTGGAACCTGGAGCTGGGATGAGTATTCAGCATCCTTGGAATCATAAACAGTTAATGTGTGAGTTACTCATAAGTACTCTTCAGTATACACAGTAGGCCTATAGTATAGTATAGTATGAATAGAAGTTTTGTGTATGCATGTGATCTGTGGACCTACCCGAAACAGGCGCATGCTTAGAGTACTGATGAAACTTCCATTGTTGTCCTTGATTACCAGGCTCACGCCCGATCTGTGGTAAAAAAAATAAGCTAAAGCTAAGCTACCTTTGATTGGGCATTATATCCTGACAAGTTTATTCATTAAGTACTGAGGACTCGTGTTCATTCACTGTGATGGAGAATGGTTTTAAAGTTCATCAGTTGTTAGCCTGCTGGATATACATGATCTGAAAAGTTCTGGAAAAAAAAAGAGAACATAAGCATCTCTGCAGTGAAGTGCAAGAGTTGCATCAGTTTTTCCTCCATTTTCTGAACCTTGAGCAGAACTGATATCCACTGGGGCAACAACTGACATTTGTCACAAAAAATGGCATTTTCATTATCAATTAATCCCATACAGTTACAAATGTATTGCTTATTTTTCTTTATTAGTTCCCATAAGAGAGAGAAAATGAAGACTGACAAACTCACACACTCAATTCTGTGTTGTTCACCAGGTACTGCAATGGGTAGCGGCAAGAGAACAGATACATCATCTCTTTACGGTAGGTAATGGTGCCGGCACTGGGGTCCAGGGAGTTGACAATCCCTGAGATGTTGACAAACTGAATGTTGGAGTAATCTGAGAAGACTCCTGAACCCCGTTCTTGAGTAATCTGTGAGATAGAGAACATTTGTCAGGAACATCATCTGTCAAAAAGACATTCATGTTCTGATTTCACTGCATGCCATGCACAGTCCAGAGGAGGTAAGATACTGGGGGAGAGGTATAAGTATAAGTATATATACTCTTTTGATCCCGTGAGGGAAATTGGTCTGCATTTATCCTAATCCGTGAAACACACTCAGCACACAGTGAACACACAGTGAGGTGAAGCACACACTAATCCCGGCGCAGTGAGCTGCCTGCAACAACAGCGACACTTGGGGAGCAGTGAGGGGTTAGGTGCCTTGCTCAAGGGCACTTCAGCCGTGCCTACTGGTCAGGGTTCGAACCGGCAACCTTCCGGTTACAAGTCCGAAGCGCTAACCAGTAGGCCACGGCTGAGAGAGGGTAGAGAGAGAGGGTAGAGAGGGAGAACAAGTCAGAGGGAGGAAGGGATGGAAGGAAGGAGAGAGACAAACAGACAGTTGGAGGATGAGGGTGCGAGAAAGGGAAGGATAGATTAAAAACTAATTGGAGTGTTCCCATATGCACAAAAAAACTGTTCTGAACTCCACTGAAAGGGACCATGTGTGAAAACACTAAAAGATAATGATAATGTACCACTTCTATCCATGTTTTTACCGTGAGTCTGTACCACATCTCTTCGTGTTTTTACCGTGAGTCTGTTAGAGCACTGAGACACAGCCTGCTCGGTGATGGAGAAGTTGAACTTCAGCACAGGAGGGTCTGCATTTAGATCAGGGGTGCCATAGCAGCTGGGGTTGTTGTACTTAGCGTTGAGTGCCATCAGAGACTCGTTGTATCCTCCATAGTACACGGGACAGAGCAGGATCTGGAGTTCCATCCTCTTGGTACCACACACTACAGAGATATCAGAGTTCTCTGCAGAAAACAATAAACAAAAACAGTGGTAAATATAAACAATTCCACTAGTTAATCTCTCTGACTATTGTCAACATATGTCTAAACATTTATATTTACATGCAGTTTATAGCAAATGCATATTTATGAACAGAAATTATTAATAGCAAACACTTTATTCCAAGCAACTTTCAGTATGTAATTAAGACAGTAAAGGAAGATATGCTATTTACATATTTATCAGCATGAAACTTCCTTGGGTGTTATTGATTCCTTATCTCAAAAGTTAGATTGTCAAGAAAAAATGACATTCGTGCAACACATGCCTATAGGTTAACTAGATTTCACATACTAACTGCATACGTGTCAGGCGTTTCTAGGGCACAAGTGATCATTTATGCCCTTAAGGCAGAAACGCAGAAGACCATGGACTCATGTTGCTGGGTGGATCCAGCTGTGCTTTCTCAGGTGTGAGGCAGAAGAAAGGTGAGCTTCCTGCTCGCACTACCCTGGCTAGCGCCACCACTTCTCAATGAGACGTGGTCTGGGAACCAAACGTTCATTTTCTCGTATTTGAAAAAAATGCCCAGATCCGTTTATTGGGTGCCACGGATGTCTATCAAATGCGTCTGTGCATAGCTCATCATCGTCTTGCTTTCCCACCTGTTCTGTGATTGGTTCCCTATCTCAGGCGAAAATTTGCTCCATGGTCTCCAGGCTGCCTTAGCAGCGTGAATCAAATCGCGCGCAAGGCAGCATGGGAACACCCAGGCTATGCTCGCACAGTAGTGGGAAAGGAAAGGCACGACGGTAGTGCTGCGACAGCGAGCTCTTCCACTGACCTGGCTCTCGGAACGTGGCCTTAGAGCTGCATATGTTCTGGGCCTCTCCATGAAGGACAAGCAAGGCAAGCTGATACACAAGCAGGGACAGCCACATTGTCCTCACGCTGCAAGGGAAAACCTGCCACAGACATAATCTCACCTTGACCTCATTTCATGTGGAACTCTTAAGACACTGCTCTCAACATTTTCAAATAAGTTAGAACATGTTATAAGTGAAGTGGTCGTGATAAAGTGTCCATAATAACATGCTATTCAAATGTTCTAAATATTTTAACAACTTCAGGGCTGTTTGATTTACTACAAATAAAACTTCTTAACACATTCCTGAGGCCATAATTTGAAACAAAGCTTGTAACCCAGTAATGAACAAATTCATAAAATTAAAAAAGCGTCGAACATAGAAGTCCAGGATTGAGGTTTAAAAAGTTTCAATTCAAGAACTGTTTGACTTATTCAACTGAGTTAATGCAAATGTACCTAAACAAGTAAAGAAACAAACAAAAAAATCCCATGATATTCCTATTTTAAATTGATATATTTGACAGAAGAATTGTACCTTAGTGTGCCTTCGGCACCTGCTCCTCTTCTCTTTCTTTGCCTGATGTGGTATGAGGACCCCACCTATTTATACCGGCCTCCTTTCTAAGGACATCCGGAAACACAGTGTTACGGGAGGGTGGGGGGCTGTGCGAAGCCAAGAGAGCAACTTGAGTGGATTTATCAGAAATGGTATATGCTGCTGCAGCATCTGATATGTCTGGAAGTGACTGTTTTGCCCTTGGGTTTGGATTTAGTTGGCTGTTTCCTCCCTTCTTTTACCCAGATGTCAATATGACATCAGATCATATTATGGGCAGGCCTATGATGTTACTTTGGTTACTTTGGTAGGAAATCAGATAATTCGTCTTTGTAGATCCAGAGGCTAACAACCCGCTTTATAGAGACGTGCCACTGACATGTACCAATGCCTTAGATGACAAAAGTAAATTCTCACTTCAAATTCTCATTCTCAAGTCATTTACTGAAGTCTGTGTTTACTTGGTTAAAAAACACCTTAGGTATAGCCTACCATATTCCACATGCACACACTTTCATATTGAAAGAGAAACATATTTCAATATAGTCATGGACATTTTTATCTTTTCCCCCTTCATCACTAGACAGATCTTTATGTATCACTGTCTAATTGGTACTTGTAAGGAAACCACATAATAGGCTACTATATAATACTGGTAAAGAATCCATTGAATCTTACCAAGGGCAACTGCATTAGTGACATGAACATGAAATACTATGCCATTTATGTTCAAGCACATGTGTTATAAGCTTATCTCTAGGGCCTAGGTGTAGGATCTTCATCTGGAAAATAGATCTGTCCAACGACACTGCCGTAAGATTCCATAAGAATGGAATCACTTCTGTACCAACAGCTCTCACGTCACCACTCAAACACTGAAGACACCTCACAACATGGGCTTAAACAATAGACTGTGTCATCTCGCAAGCCCCTGCTGTACAGTTCTGTGCGGCTGTATCACACCAGTGATATTCCATCGCTCATAACTGTTCATGGTTCAGGCACGCAAGATATGGCCGTTCAGTGGGACTTGATAGCACCTGAACTTCTCATGGCTCTGTTTTTAATTTTCTTCATTAAAGGGAGAAAGAAGACTGGACTTACATGAATAAACAAATATTCATGCTGCCTTCTTGTTATCCAGATTTGATGGATAGTTAGGGCCTATTGACATAAAACAAAAAAAAATGCCCCCTGCCAGATATCAGTTTCTTGCCTCAAGGCAACAATGTGCCACAATGGTAGTAAAACGCCTAGCTTTTCTATATATGGCTGTGTTGTGAAACTGATAAAAAAAAACACAGATTAATGCAAAATTTATGGAAAAAGTTCATTTATTCATTCAGTTTATTCAGCTTTCACTAAAACAAGTGAATTCTAACTTTTATCATGTCACAGAAAACAACGACCAACTGATTGTAAGTGTGTTTGCACAAACAAGTGTGTGTATCATTTGTGGATGAGCAATATTATGCCTATTCTTATTTTTGTATGTATGTACAGGTATGATTTGTTTCAACATCTCTTTTTGAAATGCTGATATCTATTCAGTGTGGAACCGCAGAAAGCAGTTGCTTGATGCTGTGAAGCAGAGATGGACATTACATTTCTGGCACTTTACTTTCGGAGTACCGCTGCATCCTGGGATGTTTCATCGGCCTTTCTTCTCCGTCATCACCATCCAGTGGGCTGTGGCATCCAGACGTACATTGACAACAGGGATGGGTGCAGTTGGGCCTCTTTTCTTTTCTGCTTCATATTCTGCAGCAACAGAGGAACTGGCAGTTACCATTGCCATGTCCAAGAAGTGGAACATGAGGCGATGATCCCATTTCTTGGAACGGACTTTTGTTCTGTAGAGAGCTATGAGTGAATCAAGGAGGTCCACTCCACCCATGTTCTTATTGTATTCACTCACAACAGCAGGACAGGGAACTTTTTCTTGCGATCCCATCTCTGAACCTCAGTCAACGGGGATGCTCCGATGTAATTGCTCAACAGTGTAACTGAGCGGTGATCAAACCACCGCACAACATTCAGGGTGGTTTCACCAACAGCTGACTTCTGGTCACAAGACCCATGTCCTGTTTCCTTTAGTTCAGAATCCGACTCAGGTTTGCCCCAGGTAGCCTGTTGCCACAAACAGTTCCAGTGCAGGGGATTCCCTGCTCAGCGAGTGTCAGAACAAGGGGTACGCTGGTGAACCAATTGTCAAAGAAGAGCTTATAATTCTGGTGCACAGGCACAGGTTGGGCCAGGCGGAGGACCACATTCCCACTTGCTCCAATATCCCTCAGTGTAAGGGGCTGTATAACTTTCCCAGTGTACACCTCAAAGTTGTGAGGGAGACCATCAGAACCAGCTAAAACAAAAATTTTGTAGCCCCACTTCTTTGTTTTTTTTTGGCAGGTATTGCTTTAATTTACTGTTCCCTTTGAATGGCACCATCTGCTCATCCACCGCCAGCTTCTCAACCATGGGAATGGACATCAGCTTTGAGGTCAGGTGATCCACCAGTGGCCGCACCTTGTAGAGTGGGTCTTCATTTTGCCTGTTATTGTTGCTGAAATGGAGGAACTTTTTGATGATCTCCCATCTATTCAATGACATAGTGTCGACTACTTGGGACACTCTGCTCGACTTGCTCCAATACATGCGGGTGCCTGGCAATCCAAACAAGGACATATACAACACAGTGCCTAGGAACTGCTCAAGTTCAGAGGTTTTAAGGTTCAGGGGCTTATTTGGATCACATTGCATAGCGTAAAGATTGGACTGATCGACAATCACATCAAGGATGTCCTCAGAAAAGAAGACCTCAAGAGGTGACATGAGGTCATTTGGCCTTGGCAGGTTGCCTTGCCATTTTGGGTAAGCAATGGGATTGGGATTGTAGAGAGTTCTCCAATGGGGTAAGATTGGACCATCATCTTCAACAACTTCATCAGGTTGCTCTTCCTCAACCGGTGCAGGCTTAGGATCAAGGCCATCTCCTTAAATCAACAGGAAAAAGTGTCAAACCTAACTTCACTACCGACACCGCTTCAAAGCAATGAACACATATAATCCCTTTTAAATACTTACACACTCACAGATGCATGTGCAGTCGCGCACACAAACACCACATAACTCACTGACCCTTGACTGACCCCTGATCTGCTAACTGTTTCAAACCTGTTTCTGGAGTCCATTCTTCCTCACTGTCATTCTCCTAAATTTCACTGTCCTCAGGAATGACCCTAACTGCACAAGGCAGCCTTTCTCCCATAAAAAGTGTTTTGCATCCATTTCCTGTAAGTTAATTCAAGTTTCTGGTAATACATGAACAATAACAATCTTGGCTAAATTCAGAAATAGATCTATGTAAATATCTATCTGCTATATCTATCTATCTATCTGTCTGTCTATTTATTTATTTATTTATTTATTGTTGCATCTGTATATGTGAGGATATCTAAAACATGAGTTATAAAGACTAGAATTAAGAAGCACCATTTATCTTCATTTGTCTGAAAATCTATTCCCTGGCTGCATATTGTTGCCCTCAGGCAACGAAGGAAAAATAGCTGATTTAATACATTAATTTTATAAATATATGTTTTCAGACAACAAAAAATGCGTTTATACACATGCAAATATTTTTTTAATTGAAGATATTTCATATTAAACATGTTTAAATATGTTTTATATCTTACCTCTTGTCAGTGCTGCATACCATGCGGCTGCACTTCCTGGAAAGACTGTCCCACCCCCTGGTCAAGGGTCAAACCCCCTTTTCCCCATAATTTTATTGGATAGGAACATGTCTTGTGTTGATGTAATGAAAGAAATGTAAAAAAAAAATTAAAGGGCCAATGCATTCACTCAAAAAGTGGTTTGTTGCTGAGGGCAACACCATGCCATAGAGGGTTAAAACAGAGCACTGTGACATCCGTGTCTAATTTATTAAACTTTGGAACCACGACTCCATCCATAAACTTCAACCACGACTCCATTGTGAGTTTTGACAGTGATTGACAGGTGATGGCGGGTGGCATGTGACAGGTTGGGTCGAACCATCCTGGGGGGGACTCTGGGTTTTAAGGATAATGAAATTGAAAGGCCTACTGAAATATAATTTTTATCAACTTATATTTTCCTGAAATATTTATTAAATAATTGTAATTAATATTTTTGCAAAGAATTCTACTTTTTAAATCTATGTATATTTTAACCATAAGCTGTTTTTAGGGCATTTCCACTACCGTTATTCATAAGGATTTATTCTGGTCATTGAACGGTTGCGGAGCAATGTAACAGAAAAGAAAGGGTGTGTTTTTGACGCACTTTGCGTCAATCGGGTTCTAAGGGTTAAAATCTCAAAAACCCCTGGAGTGCCTTGACGTACCCCCAGGGGTACACGTACCCCCATTTGAGAACCACTGGGCTGTAGCATCAAACATTTTTACATTTTCATTTTTTTGAGGCTTAGGACCTTTCTGTAATGATATGTTGACATGAAGATAAAACTTTTGAACAAATAGAAGTGGAAGTTGGATAACTTTCCATAATTACCTCTGATTGAATATCCTATCTTTTCTCCAGATTTTCAGGTCAGATTGAATGCTGAAATGGCGCACACAATGTGAAACTTTGATACTGTTTCTGCATCCCATTGGAATGTTCCATTCGGTTTTGTTTTCATCTCCTGAGGGTAGGGAGTACTTTAATAATCTGCTTAGACATGATTAAGCCTTGTCCTGTATTGTATCTTTTAGTAACACTATCTCAAGGGCGCGGGAAGGGGGAAGGGGGATCGTCGGACATCCATTATTTTTGTTATTCAGCACCCCTTGTCAAAAATAGGTTCCCGCGCGCCTGCACTACCTTCTTTAAAAATCACAGGGAACAAGTTCTTTTTGTTAAGTACAATCGCCCTGATTTCAAAGACATCCGAGTGTAGAAACATATCCACAATCAGATCACAGGTAGCCTTTCTTTGACTCTGTATGCAGTCGACTGTAAGCCTACTAAAGAAGCAGGAAAATGCATGCGTGTTGAAGTAATGTGCATGTGTCCGCCTCATAATCGAGCTAAAAGGAAAAGGATGTAGATATGCAGATTATTCAAACGCCCACTCGGGTTGTACACAACATGATTTTTTTAATACGAATTGTTCCGATACAGTGGACGGAATATTCTGTTGCCAAGCACTCTACTGGCAGATGACACCTGTCACATTTTGCATCAAGGTAACACTGGGTTACTCTTTGAAGTGGGAGCGGCTCCTCCCAAGCGGGGCACTACAAATGATGAGACACGTACACTTCCTTTTCCCAGTGGTGTATTGGCTGAATATGATTTAACACATGCAACAGAAGCTACTGCAATTATATAACGCCTTTTGTCCATTTGTCAGGAACAGAGTAAGGCAGGTAACACCATAAATCACAAACAGCTCAAATCTTCCTGCAGAAAATAAATCTTGCGCTCCTTGTCTTTGGCCGTTTCACTTGGAGCTTGTGTACTTCGTCACGGCTTTGGTACCTTCGGAAACGGTGTGCCTGGCCAACTCCCCGGGCAGAAGCAAGCGCACAGGAGTCTGAATTTCTCTGGATGTGATTGTCGAGCGCTTGTTGTAGTGGGCAAGACGTGACGCTTCGCCAGCAATTCGCTCGAAGATGTCATTAACAAAATAATTCATTATGCCCATTGCTTTGGAGGAGATGTGTTATCCGGTATCTGGATGGACCTGCTTTAACACTTTATACACATATATTGCATAGCTCTCTTTCCTTGTTTTGCGGCGCTTCTTATCTCCCTTCTTCTGTGTCTTGGTAACGGCCTTTTTGGATCCCTTTTTGGGGGCAGGTGCGGACTTTGCTGGATCTGGCATAGCTTAACTTTGTCGTATTCAACACAAACTGAAGCTCAGTCTCTGTACATGCCACACTAAATATTTATAGCGCTATCATGTAAATGTAGCTAAACAAAACATGCTTTGCCATTGGTCATTGGTTTAACGTCATATGCGTAACATTCTATCATTGGTGAAAACTGTGCAATGCAAAATGACCAATCAGAGAAATCCTAGCGGTATATATACCAATCCCAGTTTACATCATTGTTGAATGGCTGTGGAGAGTCTGGGTGAGAATATACACTGTATGATCAAAAAATAACCGTAGATTAAAGTAACCGCAATGTCCGGGAGAGGCAAAACAGGAGGGAAAGCGCGCGCTAAGGCTAAATCACGGTCGTCAAGAGCTGGTTTACAGTTCCCTGTAGGACGAGTTCACAGACTTCTTCGCAAGGGTAACTACGCCGAACGCGTTGGCGCTGGAGCTCCAGTATATCTGGCAGCTGTACTGGAATATCTGACAGCTGAGATCCTGGAATTGGCAGGCAACGCCGCCAGAGACAACAAGAAAACAAGAATCATTCCGCGCCACCTGCAACTAGCTGTGCGCAACGACGAAGAACTTAACAAACTCCTTGGTGGTGTGACCATTGCTCAAGGAGGAGTACTGCCAAATATCCAGGCCGTGCTTTTGCCTAAGAAAACGGAGAAGCCAGCAAAAAGCAAATGATCACAAGTACCGTGGGCATGAAAGCCCAGCGCCTCTGAGAGAAGACACTAGTCATCAGTCTCTCATAAAGAACATTTCCTACAACGCTGTTATGGGTTGAAAAACGTTTTGTGTGATTTGAAAATTGTGTAAGTTCATTTTCGTTAGCTCAAACTCAGAAGTGAAATGGTAGCAGTTCTGCGGGCCCATTTGACGCACTCCATGAACAGGACCAAAGAGGTATGGAGCACAACACGACGACGAACAGCCATTTTGGACCTCTGTGGATTGTAAAATGGGATTCTTGCCCTTAACTTGTCACTACCCAGTCAGTGACCGACAGTTTGGACACAGCGTATGGCTATAAGCAGATGTCAGATAGATTTTATTTTTGCTTTATTCGTCGTGCTGAACTGTGGGGAATTGTGTTTTCAATAAATGTTTTGTTAAGGTGTTTTAAGCCCTGGCGTCTTACTGCGCTCACAAAGTAACAGCACACGATCATTTAAAACTTTTCCGCATAGACAGACAAGAAACGTCAACATAATATAGGCTACCAATGAAATGCTATGGGAATAGTCTGACACTCAGAGGACAGTTTTTGACATTGCAGGTCTGTGGAGATATGGCTGTCCGTCTCCAATATATAATAACGAGGTGACAATTTAAATAGATACGCACCAGTGTTTCCCATACATTGACTTATTTGTGGCGGCCCACCACAATATCAACATTGACCACCACACAATGATTTTCCAGGTTGTACTAAATTGTGCTTAAATCTGGTTAGCATCATAGCACGCTGCGCTAATTTGTTAAAAACTGTTGCATTCACATTAATTCTGTTAAACTGCCACCACAAATAGAATTCAATTATGTGGGAAACACTGCGCATATATTTAAACCTATACGTAGGCCTACTGTTTCAAGTTGCTATTTTCTCTCCTAGGATTAATCATATTCTGCATGTAGTTATCATAATATGGTTCGTGTAGAACTCGAGATGCAGGATATATTGGGTAAGGTTGAGACATATCAGTCAAAGGCTAGACGGTTTTAACCATTATAAGGCAATGGAAATTCATCAATCATAAAAGTTGTGACTAATCAGTAAAATCTACAGTGACTTTTCATTAATAATGAGGCAGAGCTATGACAACAATAAAAAGTTCAGTGGGCCAAAAAGACCAAAGGGAACTGGTGTGGTGTCCCTTATTGCATTACATGCACACCATAGTGTGTACCACACCAATTAATGTGCAATTGCAATATGATACATTGTGAAGTAACAGAATCTTAGCCCCATATTTTTTTAATGTCACACTATCAGTGGGTTATTACTTATCTGTTACTAATTTATTCATCTGCATTTAGTACAGATTATGTTAGCAAGGACAATGTAGAAAAAAGTGGTTGCTGTGTAAACATCTGTGGTTCTAACTGAGGCTGTTTAGAGAATAAATCTATATATTATAAAAGTATTTTGCCCAATCTAAAACAGACCTGAATGAATATCCACACTACACTTTTGTTTTGAAAAAGACAAAACAGACTCAAATCAGTGTTGTTGGGGCAGATTTTTAATTGTCTAGGACTCAGTTAGGCCCAGTGTGTGTGTACAGTATTAGTCACTTCCAACATGGCATGACCAAGTATTTATCTGACATCGGATATACTCTTAAAGTGTTTTGGGATACAGAGTATTGGCCTTTTCTGTTTAGTCAACCTCCTCAATGGTTGGTCCAGAGGATGCACCACCGCCTGGCGCAGCACCGGCTCCAGGGAAGCCACCTGGCATTCCACCGGGCATCCCTCCTGGCATCCCACCGGCACTCTGGTACAGCTTGGTGATGATGGGGTTGCACACCTTCTCCAGCTCCTGTTGTTGATGTTCGTACTCATCCCTCTCAGCAGTCTGGAAGGGTTTAAAGGTTAAAGATTAAAGTGTGCTACTTACTCTAAGCTGGATAATTGAAAACATTGAAAAAGATGACATGATAACTGTATTGCTTACCTGGTTCTTGTCAAGCCAGCTGATGACCTCATTGCACTTTTCAAGAATCTTCTGCTTGTCCTCGTCGCTGATCTTGCCCTGCAGCTTCTCATCCTCCACGGTGGACTTCATGTTGAAGGCGTACGACTCCAGGGAGTTCTTAGAGGACACCTTGTCACGCTGGACATCATCCTCAGCCTTGTATTTTTCAGCTTCCTGGACCATGCGCTCGATGTCCTCCTTGCTGAGACGACCTGATCAGATGTTGACATAGTAGGTTAATAGGAAGCCGAGGAATGGAGGTAAGGTAATTTCATGATGTAAAGAAGCACCTCAGCATTGCAGTGTGTAGTACAGCATGAAGAAAATAAAAAATCACCTTTGTCATTGGTGATGGTAATCTTGTTTTCCTTGCCAGTGCTCTTGTCAACAGCAGAGACATTCATGATGCCGTTGGCATCAATGTCAAATGTCACCTCAATCTGGGGAACACCACGGGGAGCTGGAGGGATGCCGGTCAGCTCGAACTTGCCCAGCAGGTTGTTGTCCTTGGTCATGGCACGCTCACCTTCGTATACCTGTGAAGATGACAAAGATTATTCATAAGTAGCTGACATCTTACAGTCTGACAGCTAGGTTAGCGTAATGGGTGCCAGCTGGCATTGCTCTGCATGTGGAAGGTTAGTAAACCTCACCACAGCCTCTGGTATGAATCATTGACATTAAAGAATGGCAGAACATATAACTATATTCAGCAGCCACTATTTCCACTGACCTGAATGAGCACACCAGGCTGGTTGTCGGAGTAAGTGGTGAAGGTCTGGGTCTGCTTGGTCGGAATGGTGGTGTTGCGCTTGATCAGCACAGTCATGACGCCACCAGCGGTCTCGATACCCAGAGACAGTGGAGTGACGTCCAGAAGTAGCAAGTCCTGGACATTTTCTGATTTGTCACCCGAGAGGATGGCAGCCTGGACAGCTGAAAAGGAGAGAAAGAAAATTGTTTTATCAATCTAGCCCACCACTAATGTATTAAGACAGAGCAGCAGATTCTTGCTCAGACATCCAAGGAAGGTGCTTGTGCTATCTTTGGTTTTTCAACCTCTGGTGGAAACTGCGAATGGCTGGACATCAACTTCATCACAGCGTTACTGCTACTAAACTATGCCTAATATATATAACACACTTACCAGCACCGTAAGCAACAGCCTCGTCAGGGTTGATGCTCTTGTTGAGTTCCTTGCCGTTGAAGAAATCTTGCAGAAGTTTCTGGATCTTGGGGATACGGGTGGAACCACCGACGAGGACGATGTCGTGGATTGCGGACTTGTCCATTTTGGCGTCACGGAGGGACTTTTCAACAGGGTCCAAAGTGCCACGGAAGAGGTCAGCGTTGAGCTCCTCAAAACGAGCTCTGGTGATGGAGGTGTAGAAGTCGATGCCCTCGTACAGGGAGTCGATTTCAATGCTGGCCTGAGTGCTTGATGACAGGGTGCGCTTAGCTCTCTCACAGGCGGTCTTGGAGGCGGGCGGGGCCGGCTCTCTTTGTTGTCGCTGATGTCTTTCTTGTATTTACGCTTAAACTCGGCAATGAAGTGGTTGACCATGCGGTTGTCGAAGTCCTCGCCGCCCAAGTGAGTGTCTCCAGCTGTAGATTTGACTTCAAAGATTCCGTCCTCAATGGTCAGGATGGACACGTCAAAAGTGCCACCACCAAGATCGAAGATGAGGACGTTCCTTTCAGCACCAACCTGATGCAAATTAAGAACATTTTGATCACATTATCTTCTAAAGCAATCACCTAAAAGAAACAGCTGACTAAAATAAGTGAAGATACTATAAGCCGGCATCCACTGTAGGCAATCTGCATTTCAATCAATGTAGGCATCCTCTTTTCTCTTCAATGTGTACTGCTGACACAAAGTAATTACCACAGAGGGCTGCCAGTTTCTTAGGAAATCTAATGGCTAATCTAATCAAAGTAGTTAATCCACACTGACATACAAATTATGCTTATGCAAGAGTATTTATATTCACGATAGCTATCACAATGTAATGATGGCTAACAAAGGCATTTTTCCAGTATCTCAAATTTAATTATCAGAATTGTGACAAATAAGAATTGGCAGAAATGTCACCTTCTTGTCGAGTCCATACGCAATAGCTGCAGCTGTGGGTTCATTGATGATACGGAGCACGTTGAGGCCTGAGATGGTTCCGGCATCCTTGGTAGCCTGACGCTGCGAGTCATTGAAGTAGGCTGGGACCGTAATGACAGCATTGGACACTGACTGCAAAGCAAACAAGTTTGGACAATCAGAAAAAAGACCAGGTTTGAGTGGTAGGACAGAAATACTGGTATATGTAATACAGTTGTGATGTGGTCACCTACGACTCACTTTTCCCAGGTAAGCTTCAGCAATCTCCTTCATCTTGACCAAGACCATGGAGGAGATCTCCTCAGGGTAGAAACTCTTCGTCTCACCCTTGTACTCCACCTGAACCTTGGGACGGCTGCTGTCACTGATGACGGTGAAGGGCCAGTGCTTCATGTCAGACTGGACAACTGTATCTTCAAACCTCCTGCCAATTAAACGTTTGGCATCTGAGAGAGAAAATGGACATGCAGAGAAAGAAATTAATTCATGTGAAATAGTAAGTCAATAAAAGCTTTCTTGTAGTAAGTAGAAAAAATCCTGTGACTAATGGACAATATAAAGTATAACATCACTCTTACCAAAGACTGTGTTTGTGGGGTTCATGGCCACCTGGTTCTTGGCAGCATCTCCAATGAGACGCTCCGAATCAGTGAAGGCAACATAACTGGGGGTGGTCCTGTTGCCCTGGTCGTTGGCAATGATTTCAACTTTGCCATGTTGGAAAACCCCCACACAGGAGTATGTGGTCCCAAGATCAATGCCTACTGCAGTTCCCTTGGACATGGTTTCTGTTCCAAGTAAAAAGGGAAGTCATAGGAAAGTTATAGTAATTGATAGGAATTAGACGTACATATGTAGACACTGTTTAACATATCTGTCACAACGGAAACGGACATTATAATCACATAGCATGTTTATTTTTTCTTCAACTGTCTTGTTGCAGGTCATAGCAACTTTATCCAAGCACAGCAGAAAACATACTGTCAAGTGTCCAATATTGATGTGCACACAGTTCTATTTGCTCGAGAGTGTAGCTTGCTGTTGTTTTATCAGTTTCAAATATCCTTAATTACCTTAAACTAGGTCAGTTAGCATGAAATATTAACCGAGGAATAACCAGACCTGGATAGTGCTTATTTAAGGTAATAATATATGTATCACACTGAAGCTCAAGGGGCGGTGTTAAGAGGGACAAAATATTCCTTATGCATCATTTTTTATATTTATCTCGCAGATACAGTTTAGCCTATATATTGCCCATTGGAATATAGCAATCAACACCATGGCATCAGATGTAGGTTATCGCGTGTGTTTCGAGCGATAATGCGATTTGTCAGGGATGTTCCCATGCCATCTGGAAATGAACGTCTGTACCCTCCCCCAACTGCGCTTCTGAAGGACAAAAACGCTCACTGCAGTATGGCTTGCGCTCTGCCTACATCTGAACGTCATCGGCTACCGGCACCGGCCATTTGGTTGTAGCCGACTGACTGCAGTGCTACACAGCATCTTGATAGCTTGACAGACATAACATGTCTCGGCCATTTCAAAGCCGACCCATTGCACAAATAAATTACATTCGATATCTGGTTCCAGCAAGCTATTTTCCAACGGATTCACTTAACCAAAACAAAGTAGTAAACTGTGATAATGACCCTACAAAATGACCCGACTTGTAAACTCTTCAGGGAATAATTACAGAGGCAACCTATTACTATTAGTATGCAATTATATAAAGAAAGGGCAATATGATGGTCACAAAAATGTTTTACCTGTATTTGGGATGCTGCCTCTGCTAAGAGAACCGTTCGCTGTCTCCGACACTGCAGTAGAGCGAGCGGTCGTTGAAATAGTCTCTTCCGGATCTCCGCACTCTGCTGTAAACCAATCAAATTCCTCGCTGTAAAGAAGACTCCTCTCTGCACCTGTCAGAACAAATGTACAAGCATTCGAGCATTTTCCAACGGGGTCTTTAAAATCCCACTGCACAACTAACATATATTTCGTGGTCTAATGGCAGTGAGCCCATTATGGTACGCTCTATTCTACAAATAATAATAATTTTTTAAGGGTTGGATAAAGAGGTCATGCAGAGATTACACCAAAATAGCCCAAGAATATTCTAGAAATGTCTTCCATTTAATTCCAGTTTACGCTGGGTCTTTGATCTACATAACCAGTGTGGAATAGAAAGATATTCTTGTATGTGTGACTAACTCATCAAATAGCGTTGTAGGCTTTCAATATGTTTTTCAATAATTATTGATGGCAGTAAGAATAATGACGATGATGGAAATTATTTGTGTCCAGTCGTGACAATAGGCCAATAGCAGAAGTGACACGGGATATACTCTTAAAGTGTTTTGGGATACAGAGTATTGGCCTTTTCTGTTTAGTCAACCTCCTCAATGGTTGGTCCAGAGGATGCACCACCGCCTGGCGCGGCACCGGCTCCAGGGAAGTCGCCTGGCATTCCACCGGGCATCCCTCCTGGCATTCCACCGGCACTCTGGTACAGCTTGGTGATGATGGGGTTGCACACCTTCTCCAGCTCCTGTTGTTGATGCTCGTACTCATCTTACTGTAAGTCTTACTTGTCAATGACAGTTACATCTTGGGAGGAATGAATACAATTATTTTATATTTAGTCTTTTCACAGTTTTGCTCTGATACCAGAAACATGAGAAAGAAATTGAACAGACATAAAAAAACTGCTCATTTTGAGAACTATATTTTGCATTTTGTTGTCCAGTGTGTAATGATTGATTAAAATCACACATTGATTTGACAGGATGTGTTGTCTGAAGGCAAAATTTGCTTTTGCTGCATATTTTAAGTCTTTTGAGAGAGTTACAACCTTTTGCAAGCAAAATTGTAATTTTGGCCAGAGTGCTTTTGTTCAGACATGGGTGTTAACTGTTTTGAAAACGTGATGTCAGAGCATCAAAGCGATCGAGAAAAACTGTAGTAGCAGCCTCAATATGATCGCTTTACTGGTCACCACAAGGTGGCATTATGTAGCCTGTCCTTCATGTGCGATGTGCTTACAGTTGGTCTCGATCGCTTAGTTTTTCTCGATTGCTTTGACCTGCTTAAGGAAACTGGGATCCACCTGGTCTTCATGGACACTTTCTGTGCACAGCAGAAGTCATCTCTTGCGAATGTGTTCACACATTTTCATTGGGTTCACACATTTTTCACACCCCTTTGCAAAACAGTTAACCCATTTAAGCCCAAATTTTCCCCAGACATGCAAATATGCAAATCATGTGTTATTATCAACCCTTTGAAATAATCAAGAATTATTATTTTTTTTTAAGTAGAAAATTAGCCTAGATGGAAAAAGTGGTCACAATTATGACTGGTGGGATAATATGATATTCTAAATTGAAGGTTGCTCAAATTGTTTTTTTGTTGTTGTTAAAATAAGGGTATTCTGACAGGACTTTCCACACTGATATGAACACTGAGACCAATGGCAAAATGTCAAAATATGTTAACATTGTTTATTTACCAATAGTTTCAGCTTGTTAAAATAGAACCCTGAGTGTGTATGTCTGTGTGTGCGAGTGTGTGTCTGCATGTACTGTAGGTGTGACAGTGTATATGGTGTGTGTGTGTGTATCTGCATGAGGTGTGAGAGTTAGTGTGCATATACTGTGTGCGTGTATGTATGTATGTGTGTGAGTGTGAGAGAGTGAGAGAGTATATATAACTGTGTGTGTGTGTGTGTGAGTGTGTATATCTGTGTGAGCGTGTGTGTGTGTGTCTGTTGTTTATTTACCAGAAGTTTCGGCTCGTTAAAATAGAACCCCGAGTGTGTATGTCTGTGCGTGCGAGGGTGTCTCTGCATGTAGGTGTGAGAGCTAGTGTATATGTGTGTGCATGTATGTGTGTGTATATTTATATGTGTGTGTGTGTTTTATGACCTAGGGGTAAGGCCACAACAAAAGAGGGAGTCGAGAGGTTGGATCTTTAACTAAAATATAGATTTATTAACCAAACTAACCAAATAACAAACAAACAGTGTGAGGTGGGTCAAAGTCAGTCATCAGTAATGCATGGATGTTGTGTGTTTGCAATGTGTCTGAGTGAAGTGTTGCATGTCCAAAACCCAAAGTAAGAATGGCCCCTCCTAAGGGGAGATGCAGCAGCCTTTCAACTGGAAACACCTGCCTTCAGGTGCAGCTCATCAGCTCGTTAGCTCTTGAAGCACCTGAAGACAAGCAGAGAAAACGAGTATAGGGCCTAGTGGCCCATCACACCCTCCCCCATAAAACAGAAACCATAGGTTTCTGAATCCCAATCAGGCCAAAACACATCCAATATGGAAAACATTCAATTACAATATTTAATGATTGAATTCTGACCTTAGGAATTTTCAATCATGTGCCATTGCTCAAAATACAAAGTCAGAATGAACTAGTTGCAAATCAAAAGAATGGCAGTGTTTACAACTTCAACCATCATGAGGCAAAACTAACCCCAAAAGTTTTCCCACTAATTATGTTGCCCCAAAGCTAGCTAAACTCACCAGGTCTTCATGTGGATTTGCGGCGGGTTGTTGTGCACCTTAAACCAGCGGGTTTGCAAAGAGACCTGCAATAGGCAACCCCACAAATTCCCACGGACGTGCTCCCGAGACAAATCACCCAAAGATGATGGACACGAACCGCATTGCCACAACACTACAACCCCCCTTGACGCAACCCAAAGGGGAAACGCCACTAAAGCCTAACAGGGAAAACTGAGCACTGGACATTAAAGTGGCAAACAATGTTTTTAAGCAATGGCACAAGACAAAACTACAAAGGCTAGGACCAACATAAGCCAAAAGGCCATTTACCTCTGACAAATTCAGCCAATAACAGCAAAATAAATCCAAATTATCTAACCAACCTCTCTCACCCCTCTTCAAAGAAGTGCAACGCACTCACCAAACACAGGAGATGAATCCTATTGCAGAGACAAATGTCAGCAAAACTTTGTTAATACGGTTCCAATGACCATAGACCAGCCTGTGGCAAGTCACGGAAAAACATATGTCGCACATTCTCTTAACCTCACAAACATTAACAAAGCCGACAAAATAGTAATCAAACCAATGCAACCAAATCACAAACCTCGCATTTTCAAAAATGGTACTCAAACCTTACTATGCGAGAACCTAAGACCCAAAACTCGCACTAGACTACGGCACTACACTGAACGACTAGGCGAGCAGCAGTTAAACCAAATCACACCTGCTGGCCTGCACCGAAGCAGACACCAATCAAGTGCTACGACTGCTAACCAAATTATTGCACCTACCGGCACCAAAGGACAAACTGGGATTTCTGGCGCTAGCCTACCTGATGCTCTGCACCTGAGCAGACACATCCAGGTGATCCCAACATACTATACTCCCACACAAAAAGGAACACATGCCAATTGTCCAATGAATGTGCTACATGCACCAAATGCCAGACTCTCTGGACTTCAAATTCACTCTACCCTCCTGCACCTGAGCAAGGCAAGGCAAGTGACAACCAAAGACAATTGCATGTGAACCTAAAGGGAGCAAACACAGAACAATCAAATACAAAAACGAATGTGCGACTTAAATGTAAACTAACAGAAAAAAGGTTTGTTTAGACGAGCCCCCATGTTATGACCTAGGGGTAAGGCCACAACAAAAGAGGGAGTCGAGAGGTTGGATCTTTAACTAAAATATAGATTTATTAACCAAATAACAAACAAACAGTGTGAGGTGGGTCAAAGTCAGTCATCAGTAATGCATGGATGTTGTGTGTTTGCAATGTGTCTGAGTGAAGTGTTGCATGTCCAAAACCCAAAGTAAGAATGGCCCCTCCTAAGGGGAGATGCAGCAGCCTTTTAACTGGAAACACCTGCCCTCAGGTGCAGCTCATCAGCTCGTTAGCTCTTGAAGCACCTGAAGACAAGCAGAGAAAACGAGTATAGGGCCTAGTGGCCCGTCACAGTGTGTGTACAGTATGTCTGTGTGTGTATGTGTGTGTGTGAGTGTGTGTGTGTGTGTGTGTGTGTATGTATATATATGTGTGTGTGTGTGTGTGAGAGAGAGAGAGAGAGAGTGTATATATCTGTGTGTGTGTGTGTGTGTGTGTGTGTGTGTGTGTGTGTGTGTGTGTGTGTGTGTGCGCGAGTGTGTGTATATCTGTGTGTGAGCGTGTGTGTCTGTGTGTGTGTGTGTGTATGTGTTGTTTATTTACCAGAAGTTTCAGCTCGTTAAAATAGAACCCTGAGTGTGTATGTCTGTGCGTGCGAGTGTGTCTCTGCATGTGTGTGCATGTATGTGTGTGTGTATAGTTATATGTGTGTGTGTGTGTGTACAGTATGTCTGTGTGTGTGTGAGTGTGGATATTTGTGTGTGAGCGTGTGTGTGTGTGTGTGTGTGTGTGTATATCTGTGTGTATGTGTGTGAGTGTATCCGTGTGTGAGTGTGTGTGTGTGTGAGAGAGAGTGTATATATCTGTGTGTATGTGTGTCTCTGTGTGTGTGTGTGTGTGAGAGAGAGAGAGGGGTGTGTGTATAAGTGTGAGTATGTGTATGTGTGTGTGTATATCTGTGTGTATGTAGGTGTGTTTGTGTGTGTATATCTGTGTGTAAGTGTGTGAACAACATTCTATCCCACTGGTCACTATTGTGACCGTTAACGTGTTTACTCATTCTGCAAACAGACCAAATACATTTGAATAATTACAAATGTATATATCATAACTAGACATCTTATAGACCATGTGTACAAAAAATCTTTTCCCTATGTTTATTTTAACATACTTTAAAAACCTTTTACTTGGGAGCTGTGAGGCAGTAATTCTCTTCTCAAGGTGCAACCAGGAAGTAAACAGCTCTAATCATGTGAAAATTTACTCAAAACATTTGACACTGCACACATTTCATTGAAACACTCTATTATTTCAATATTTACTGAAAGAGTATTGGGAAATTTCCCAGTACAGTTTTAGAGGCTTCTATATATATTTTTTTCGGTCACAATTGTGACCAATGGGTTGACATGGGTTAACACAGATGTCATTCAAAAACCCCAAACTGTATTGGTTTTCCCGTGCTAAACAAAAGGAAAACATCTTTTCACAGGTGATATAGATTCCTTGCATAAGTCTGAATATCTGATACACCTGTGTGCAGTTCTTCAATTAGCAGTCATTCATTATGCATAATGAGATACCATGTCTGTTCTGTGTTGCTATTTGCAAGCATGGATCTAATGCACATTTAGACAAAGTACTGTATTGCCTATTTGGTGAAGAAAACAGTACAAAAGGTGTTTACTGTAAGTCTATTTCGATGAAAAATGACAAATTGTAGTTCAATGAAATTTGTTTTGCCTAGGTGATTACTGTAGGTCTTACATGTCAATGACAGTTACATCTTGGGAGGAATGAATACATTATTTTTTATTCCGTACATTTTGTCTTTTCACAGTTTTTTCAGATACCATGCTCATTTTAGGAACTAGATTTGGCATTTTGTTGTCCAGTGTGTAATGATTGAAATCACTCAGTGATTTAATGACAGGATGTGTTGTTTGAAGGCAAGATTTTGCTGTATGTTTTAAGTGTTTGCTGCATGTTTTAAGTGAGAGTAACAAGCAAAATGTGTCATTTTGGCCAGAGTGCTTTTGTTCAGACACAGGTGTTAACTGTTTTGAGAATGTGATGTCAGAGTTGACACAAGCATCAAAATGATCGAGAAAAACTGTAATGCTTGTGACAAGTCTGACACTCTGACAAACAGTTACAGTAACACACAGGTGTAAACAGAATCACTCTGGCCAAAATGACATTTTGCTTGCAAAATACTCACTCTTAATACATTTAAAACACAGCAAAAGCAAAATTTGCCTTTAAACAACACAACTTGTAGTGAAATGTTCGCTTTGTTATCTCTTATGGATAATGAATGATTGCTGATTGAAGAATTGTGCAAAGGAGATTCACACATTGACATTACAAGTTCATAAGTTTGCAAGCAATATCTATTAGCTTTGGATAAATGTTTTCCATTTGTTACACACAGTTAATCCAATGGAGTTTGGAGTCTTTGTGAACTGTATTACAGTAAATGTTTTGAAAAATGATGTGAAACATGAGTTAAACCAATGAAAATGTGTTAAATCATTTGCAAGAGATGACTTCTGCTGTGCTAAGAAGGTGAAGCTCAAGATCAAGTGGATCAGATAACTAAATAAAACCAGATAACTGAATCATGAGTAGATTAGGCTATTTATTGTTTATTATTACACAGCTCTTCATAATGCTCCATTCACTTGAATAGGCCTTCCCAACATTCGGTGGTCTGATATTTCTCGATAACAGACCGTTGCTAAGTATAACAGACAGCTGTCAAGGAAAATGGGTTTTCTGCTTTTAATTCACATCTTTCATATCACTCCGCCAATTAGTCAGGTCCATATATAGTCACTTCTTGCATTGGAACTTCATTCAAAAGTGAAAGCAGACGGTGGATCAGCTGTGTTTGGGGTACTGTTCATCCTGTTGGGACATATTTTCTGATAATGACCGGCATTCTATATTATCCCTTACATGATGTACACTAAAGATCTAATTATGTGGTGAATGTCAGGTGATTGTTTAATTTAATTTCAATTTCACAATCATCATGGAGGATAGCCTGGTTAACACCAGACCACTTCTCAAATTTCAATTAACAGGTTTGTCTGGGTTCTCTCAGGCTATGAAGGATGTTCTGATGAAAAATCATGTCACAATTCAGCCAAGTGCAAATTGGACTATTTCAAAAAAATTATCTTCAAGATGGTCTATCGCATTATTACATTCAAAGAATCAAATGTGGTTAAAAGTAACAAGTACTTCATGCTCATATTTCAAATGTAGTGGAGTCAAAAGTACAGCATTTGCCTTTCAAATGTATGTAGTGGAGTAAATGTCACAAGTTTTCAAAAATGTTAATACTCAAGTACAGATACTAATAAAAAAAAACATTAAAGAGCAGTATTTTCAAATCTGCTATCTAAAAATAGTCATAAGCAGCTTTCAGACCTAGGTGTAAGTCCACATATTCTGTGAATGTCAAGCGGTTCGGCCGTATATCTGAACATAACCGGCTAGTTGGAATTCCGAAGTTAGCCGGCTCTTCTTAGTATTTCCGACAGACATTATGTAAATGAACTTGTGTCTGAACCAAGGAAAAAACATGCAGTGATTCTGTTCATATGAGTGTTCAACCACGTTCAACCCGTCCAACCGTGCAGAGATTCTGTTCATGAGCGTCAGTGTCGGTCACACATAGGACCGCATAATGTCAGTATGTTAGCATCATATCTGAATCACCCAAAGGGTCGGACCTCCGTTTGACAAAGCTCTGCATATACTGTGGAGGACATGTCTGAAAGCAGCTAGGTAATCACATTCTAAATCTCAAATATATGTTACCAGATTGATAAAGCATAAAAAACAGTATTTTTAACAAATTTACACTAACATTGCAAAACAAATGGTTAACTGTACCCACCGGATAAATGAAACACTCACAGGGCAAACTAAACCTGTTAGTGAGTGTTTCATTTATCAGGTGGGTACAGTTAACCATTTGTTTTGCAATGTTAGTGTAAATTTGTTGTGAGACAAAGCTTAGTGTTCATTTGCGTAAAAACTATTTATAGTGTTCCAACAGACACATAACAGATAGGCCTAGTCATGCATGGTTTCCACATCAGTTTCAGTTGCGAACATTCTTCCTATACTCATCATATGGTACAGCAAAGCTATGACCACAGATCATGATGTTCACAACACTACAGAAAGGTATGAACTGTCCAGGTTTGCAGTGTAAAGGTGAGCTTCAACAGCAAAACATACAATACAGACAAGAGCTGTCAGGTGATGGTAGTCCTTCACCCCTAACTGATCAGTAAAGGACGGAGAGAAAAAGAATCATCCATCCGGGTGCTGTTTCAGATGGAGAACATCAGGACTGACATGGTGACCCCCTACTTTTGGGCGGGAATCACATCAGCCAGCAGCAAGCGGCAGGTTTCCTATTGTTTGGCAGCGGAACGGTGGCAACGCTGGCATAACGCTAAAAAGTTTGTGTTGCTTAGGAACGAGATAAAACTTATTATGGTCTGAGCGTTGAGTTACGTTTGCGCTGCTGCTTGCCGCTGGCTGATGTGATCCCCGCCTAATAAGTTTTATCTCGTTCAACACAAACAGTTTGTCAATTGAATACGCTCGCGTTGCGCTTTGAAAGTTGAACCAAGTTCAACAATCAGCTTTTTCAACGCCAACGTTACGCCAGTGTTGCCACCGTTCCGCTGCCGAACCATAGAGAACCATAGGAAATCTGCCGCTTGCTGCTGGCTAATGTGATCCCCGCCTTGGCGGATTCCTCAAGGGAACAATGGATGGCCAGGCGGACCCAATGCATGATGGGGTCAGTTTTGTTATTGTGTTGTATTTGAAAGATATAAAATCTTTCACCTCAGAAAAATAGCATATTTAATAGTGCCTATAGTGAATATCCTTTAGCATGGCCATGAGAACATAATTTATAACTCTAGCAACTACAGCGAGGGAAACTAGATGTATCGCAAAGCGGTACAAAATATGACCGCCACTCAGTCCTACACATTCTCTCCACAAAAATAAATCACGCTTGTCAATTTGTCTCCATCTCCTACTCCATCCTACCCTGGAAATACAGAGTTCTCGCGAGAGCACAATGGAATTGTCTCTGCGAGACACTCTGGCAATGAGCAATGATGCACGTTACTTTTACCCCAACATTCCGGGGAACCAGCTAAACTGATGAAGACAGCGCTGCAACGTTGGAGGACAGTACACATTGGTCGTAGTGTTATCCGATTGCGTTGAAGTCCGAAATCATTCAGAGTAAACATGGTCTAGTGTTATCAATTGCGTGCAGTGAGATTTTTAAATGCATGCTTGTTGCCGCCCCTCGAGTTACATTGTTCGTGGCCAGACCCTTACAGTAGTCTTTCTAGATTATCAGGGTCTGGATTTTCCAGGCTAACTCCATCCCCTACTCTTGCAATTTTTGTGCATGTAAATGAGTGTGTGCACGTACGTTTGCTTTTGTATATGTGTGCTTCTCTCTCTGTGTGTGTGTGTTCGCTTGTGAGTGTGTGTCTGTGTGTGTGTCAGCTTGCCTGCATGTGTGTGTGTTTTTATGTGTGTGTGTGTGTGTGTTCGCTTGTGTGTGTGTGGGGGGATGTGTGTGTGTGTGTGTGTGTGCATGTGTGTGTGTACCTGCATATGTGTGTTTTTATGTGTGTGTGCATGCGTGGGTGTTTGTGTGCATGTGGGTGTGTTTATGTGTGAGTTTGTGCGTGCGTGCGTGTACATTTTGTGGTCATGTGTGCGTGTGCGTGTGCTTGTGTGCGTGCCTGTGCGTGTGCGCACGTGCATGTGAGTGTGTGCGTACGACGTACGTGCCTGTGTTTGTTCATGTGCGTGCGTACATGTGTGCATACATGCATGCATGTCTACTGTGTGTGTATATGAGCAACACACAGTGCGAGTTGTCAACAACAGGTACGAGGGCAGAAATCCTCCAAATGAAGCGCTGGCACAGCGCACAACACTGGACAAGCCTCAGACTACAGGGAAAACTGGCACTTCTACCATTTGCAAATCACTTCCTTTCCCTCACCATATTTTCAAACTCCACTCTTGGCGAGGATATTCTCACATTTACCACCTAAGCATGCTTTCAAGTCTTCCCAACAAGATCAAACCTGGCTACATGGTACCCATCTAACCACAAAACAGACTACATTTCTCACTCCACTAACCATGATAACGAGACCACCGCACATGTCCTGAATGGATGCAGTTTTAACAAAGGACTTTACATAGCAAGGCATGAGACTGGTGGACTAAGTGTCACGAAGCATCAAAGACGTGCAGGAGGGAACGTCAAAAATATACAAACATCACACTGTACATATGGACTGGTTCAATGATGAAAACACCAACAATATCACTTTCTGTAATATTCCAAGTACCCCAGTTACCATTATAGATGAAAATACTAAGAATGTGACTAAGAGTTGTAATGAAATGGGATGTTCTTTTGATTTGGACATGGACACTTGTTTTAACTCCAAGCTGTTGAAATATCAGCCACTTGCTGACAATATCACAAATATGGGGTTTCAATGATCAATCTTGTGTTTGGGAGTCTTGGGCATGTGCACAAACTTGTTTTACGTGGATAGCAACTGTATCATTGGAAATATGCTTACTGAAAAAAATGTTGACGCGTTCAATACTTGTTTCCCCCAGTGTACGACGCAGGCGATAAAAGTTATGTTAAAATAAGAGGAAATTGAAAACCGCTTCCTCTAATCTGAAGAAAGAGAAGGGGGCTAAGTTATACAGATCTATTGTGAACATTGTAAACAATATACTAATAATGGACTGAATAGAGGATTGTGGTAAACGTGAGTATTTAAACATTGCTTGAATATACCAAGGTTATCATCTATATATATATATATATATTATCTATCTATATTATTGGGTCAAAGGCAGATGTCCTCATAGGGCC